>NC_090832.1:98811820-99052047 GCF_028021215.1 Eschrichtius robustus
CTGGCGTTCAAATGCTGCAGAGCAGCGACTACGGCCTCATGGAAACTGCTACACGCCTCTGCTTGTGCATAGCATTTCAGGGCCTTACCTCGAGGCAAATTCTCACGTTGCTTGCCCTGTGAGCGGCACAGCATGATAGGATGCTGTATTTCTCCTTGACTAGAGTGACTTCAGGAACGAGGTCCTCGATCAATTCTAAGCAGAGTGTTTCCTCAGAGCAGCTCAGACGAGGGCAATGTCGAAGACTTCCAGGGCATGTTGGACTGCCTAGAAATGTGGTTCTGATGCTGTTCGAGGGTTCTGGAAATGTAGCTCTCCTGAAGTAACGTAGAGTGTGTTGCCCGAGACTCGGCAGACACAGAGGGCCTCCGAGGGACGTATGGGACTCAATGCTGCTCAGCAGGCCCACAGGGGTGTGGAGGGAGTCAGTGATCTTGGAAGCAAAATGATGCTCACCCGAGAGACCTAGGAGTCCTGAAAAGGGTCCTTCCTTTAATATAAAGCAGAACCTCCACTAAGAGCTCATGGAAAGAGCTGCATGCCTCCCTTTCTGCAGGGCTACTCAGGGCCTTACCTCGAGGCGAGGACTCACGTGGAGATTCCCTTTGGCTCTAGAGCTTGGCAAGGTGAGCCCCACCCCGGCCAGTGAAGCTCCGTGTGTAGCCAGAGAAAACTCATTTTCTTCCCAGACCCATGGCTACAGTGGTCACGGGGCGGTCAACAGCAGAGAATTTCAGGGAGCTTCACGGCAGCAAGAATGGAGGTTTCCCAAGAGAAAAGCAAGGCTAGTACCATCACGACCCCATTTCCATGTGCACAGGCAGCATCCAAAACTCTGGTTTCTCACAAGACAAAAGAGACACAGCGTACCCACTAGTTCCTTCCCTGAAGCAACTTCTCGAGGCACGGCGTTCTGCATCTAGTGCACGGCCTCAACCAAGGAACGCCCTAGTTAGGCCTCGGGGCCGGTGCCTCTTCAAAAGCCTGCAGTGCTAGAGGAAAAACTCTGCTTTAGTTGCAATACGAACGCAAGCCGATTTTCTCCTGGAGGCAGGGTGACTTCAGGTAGGAGGTCCTGGAAGGAAGGCGAAGCCTAGTGTTTTCCTCAATGCAGCTCAGACTAGGGAATGTGTGCGCGATTTCCACAGCAAGTTGGAACTTGCCAAAACGGAGCTCGTCAACCTGTGCGAGTGCTGTTCGATCAAGATCTCCTAAGAAAGACTGCAGTGTGTTGCCCATGACTCAGCAGGCACAGAGGAACTCCGAGGGACATATGGGCCACGTTGTTGCTCAGCAGGCCTACAGGAGTGTGGAGGATCTCAGTGATCTTGGAACGAAAAGGATGCTCACCCGAGGGGCCTAGGAGTGCTGAAAAGTGTACTTCCTTTAAAATAAAGCAGAACAGCGACTAAGAGCTCATGGAAAGAGCTGCATGCCTCCCTTTCTGTCTGGCTACTCAGGGCCTTACCTCGAGGCAGGGACTCACGTTGAGATTCCCTTTAGCTCTAGAGCATGGCAAGATGAGTCCCACCCCGGATAATGAAGCACCCTGTGTAGCCAGAGAAAAGTCATTTTCTTCCCAGACCAATGCCTACAATAGCCAGGGTCCTGTCAACAGCAGAGAATTCAGGGAGCTTCAAGGCAGCATGAATGGAGCTTTCAAAATGGATAAGCAAGTCTACTACCAACATGCCCACATTTCCCTAGGCACAAACAGCATACATCCCTGTGGTTTCACACAACTCAAAAGAGACACAGATTACACACTGCTTCCTTCCCTGAATCAAATTCTCGTGGCAGGGTGTTCTGCATCTAGTGAACTGCCTCAACCAAGGAACGCCCTAGCTAGGCCTCTGGGCTCGTGCCTATTCAAAAGCTTGCAGTGCTATAGGAAGAACTGTGCTTTAGTTGCAATAGGAAGCAAGGCGTCGTTCTCCTGGAGGCAGGGTGACTTCAGGTAGGAGTTCCTGGAAGGAAGGGGAAGCCTAGTGTTTTTCTCAGTGCAGCTCAGACTAGGGAATGTGTGCGACTTCCACAGCAAGTCGGAACTTGCCAGAACGGTGCTCGTGAACCTGTGCGAGTGCTGTGAAACCAAGATATCCCAAGAAAGAGTGCAGTGTGTTGCCCATGACTCAGCAGACACAGAGGACCTCCGAGGGACCTAAGGGCCTCGTTGTTGCTCAGCAAGCCAACAGGGGTGTGGAGGTACTCAGTGATCTTGGTACTAAAATGAGGCTGCCCCGAGGGTCCTAGGAGTGCTGAAAAGGCTACTTCCTTTAATATAAAGGAGAACAGCGACTAAGAGCTCATGGAAAGAGCTGCATGCCTCCCTTTCTGCATGGCTACTCAGGGCCTTACCTCGAGGCAAGGACTGACGTTGAGATTCCTTATAGCTCTAGAGCATGGCAAGATGAGTCCCAGCCCTGGGTATGAAGCACACTGGGTAGCCAGAGAAAACTCATTTTCTTCCCAGACCAATGCCTACAATAGCCAGGGGCCTGTCCACAGCAGAGAATTTCAGGGAGCTTCACGGCAGCAAGAATGGAGGTTTCCAAATGGGAAACAAGGCTATTACCATCATATACCCCCATTTCCGTGGGCACAGGCAGCATACATCTCTGTGGTTTCTAACAAGTCAAAAGAGACCCAGAGTACACACTGGTTGCTTCCCTGAATCAACTTCTCGAGGCAGGGTGTTCTACCTCTAGTGAACGGCCTCACCAGGGAAAGCCCTAGCTAGGCCTCTGGGCCCTTGCCTATTCAAAAGCCTGCAGTGCTACAGGAGAAACTGTGCTTCAGTTGCAATAGGAACGCAGCCGTCTTTCTCCTGGAGGCAGGGTGATTTCAGGTAGGAGGTCCTTGATGGAAGGAGAAGCCTAGTGTTTTCTCTGTGCAGCTCAGACTAGGGAATGAGTGTGACTTCCACGGCATGTTGGAACTTGCCAGAACGGTGCTCGTCAATCTGTGCGATTGCTGGCTAAATCCAGATGTCCCAATAAGAGTGCACTGTGTAGCCCTTCACTCGGCATACACACTGTGAGTCGGAAAGCTCCTGGCCTGGATATTGCTTAGAATGGCCAGGTGAGACTGAGGGTACTCGGTGTTCTTGCAGGAAATAAGTTTACCAGACGAGGCACCGAGGTGTCCTAAAAAGCCTACTGGCGTTCAAATGCTGCAGAGCAGCGACTACGGCCTCATGGAAACTGCTACACGCCTCTGCTTGTGCATAGCATTTCCGGGCCTTACCTCGAGGCAAGTTCTCACGTTGCTTGCCCTGTGAGCGACACAGCATGTTAGGATGCTGTATTTCTCCTTGAATAGAGTGACTTCAGGAGCGAAGTCCTCGATCAATTCTAAGCAGAGTGTTTCCTCAGAGCAGCTCAGACGAGGGCAATGTCGAAGACTTCCAGGGCATGTTGGACTGCCTAGAAATGTGGTTCTGATGCTGTTCGAGTGTTCTGGAAATGTAGCTCTCCTGAAGTAACGTATAGTGTGTTGCCCGAGACTCGGCAGACACAGCGGGCCTCCGAGGGACGTATGGGACTCAATGCTGCTCAGCAGGCCCACAGGGGTGTGGAGGGAGTCAGTGATCTTGGAAGCAAAATGATGCTCACCCGAGGGGCCTAGGAGTCCTGAAAAGGGTCCTTCCTTTAATATAAAGCAGAACCTCCACTAAGAGCTCATGGAAAGAGCTGCATGCCTGCCTTTCTGCAGGGCTACTCAGGGCCTTACCTCGAGGCAAGGACTCACGTGGAGATTCCCTTTGGCTCTAGAGCATGGCAAGGTGAGCCCCACCCCGGCCAGTGAAGCTCCGTGTGTAGCCAGAGAAAACTCATTTTCTTCCCACACCCATGCCTACAGTGGTCACGGGGCGGTCAACAGCAGAGAATTTCAGGGAGCTTCACGACAGCAAGAATGGAGCTTTCCAAATGGAAAGCAAGGCTAGTACCATCATGCCCCCATTTCCGTGGGCAGAGGCAGCATACATCTCTGTGGTTTCTAACAAGTCAAAAGAGACACAGACTATACACTGGTTGCTTCCCTCAATCAACTTCTCGAGGCAGGGTGTTTTGCATCTAGTGAACAGCCTCACCAAGCCTCTGGGCCCATGCCGCTTCAAAAGCCTGCAGCGCTACAGGAAAAACTGTGCTTTAGTTGCAATAGGAATGCAAGCCGTCTTTCTCCTGGAGGCAGGGTGACTTCAGGTAGGAGGTCCTGGATGGAAGGAAATGCCTAGTGTTTTTCTCTGTGCAGCTCAGACTAGGGAATGAGTGCGACTTCCACGTCCTTTTGGAACTTGCTAGAACGTGGCTCTTGAACCTGTGCGAGTGCTGTGAATCAAGATATCACAAGAAAGAGTGCAGGGTGTTGCCCATGACTCAGCAGACACAGAGGACCTCCGAGGGACCAATGGGCCTCGTTGTTGCTCAGCAGGCCTACAGGGGTGTGGAGGTACTCAGAGATATTGGAATAAAATGATGCTCACCCCAGGGGCCTAGGAGTCCTGAAAAGGGTACTTCCTTTAAAGTGAAGCAGAACAGCGACTAAGAGCTCATGGAAAGAGCTCCATGCCTCCCTTTCGGCATGGCTACTCAGGGCCTTACCTCGAGGCAAGGACTCACGTTGAGATTTCCTTGAGCTGTAGAGCATGGCATGATGAGTTCCACCCGGGCCACTGAAGCTCCGTGTGTAGCCAGAGAAAACTCATTTTCTTCCCAGACCCATGGCTACAGTGGGTCGAGGCCTGTCAACAGCAGAGAATTTCAGGGAGCTTCACGGCAGCAAGAATGGTGGTTTCCAAAGAGAAAAGCAAGGCTAGTACCGTCACGACCCCATTTCCATGTGCACAGGCAGCATACAAAACTCTGGTTTCTCACAAGACAAAAGAGACACAGCGTACCCACTAGTTCCTTCCCTGAAGCAACTTCTCGAGGCACGGGGTTCTGCATCTAGTGCACGGCCTCAACCAAGGAACGCCCTAGTTAGGCCTCGGGGCCGGTGCCTCTTCAAAAGCCTGCAGTGCTAGAGGAAAAACTCTGCTTTAGTTGCAATACGAACGCAAGCCGTTTTTCTCCTGGAGGCAGGGTGACTTCAGGTAGGAGGTCCTGGAAGGAAGGCGAAGCCTAGTGTTTTCCTCAATGCAGCCCAGACTAGGGAATGTGTGCGCGATTTCCACAGCAAGTTGGAACTTGCCAAAACGGTGCTCGTCAACCTGTGCGAGTGCTGTTCAATCAAGATCTCCTAAGAAAGACTGAAGTGTGTTGCCCATGACTCAGCAGACACAGAGGAGCTCCGAGGGACATATGGGCCACTTTGTTGCTCAGCAGGCCTACAGGAGTGTGGAGGATCTCAGTAAATCTTGGAACGAAAATGATGCTCACCCGAGGGGCCTAGGAGTGCTGAAAAGTGTACTTCCTTTAAAATAAAGCAGAACAGCGACTAAGAGCTCATGGAAAGAGCTGCATGCCTCCCTTTCTGTCTGGCTACTCAGGGCCTTACCTCGAGGCAAGGACTCACGTTGAGATTCCCTTTAGCTCTAGAGCATGGCAAGATGAGTCCCACCCCGGATAATGAAGCACCCTGTGTAGCCAGAGAAAACTCATTTTCTTCCCAGACCAATGCCTACAATAGCCAGGGTCCTGTCAACAGCAGAGAATTCAGGGAGCTTCAAGGCAGCATGAATGGAGCTTTCAAAATGGATAAGCAAGTCTACTACCAACATGCCCACATTTCCCTAGGCACAAACAGCATACATCCCTGTGGTTTCACACAACTCAAAAGAGACACAGATTACACACTGCTTCCTTCCCTGAATCAAATTCTCGTGGCAGGGTGTTCTGCATCTAGTGAACTGCCTCAACCAAGGAACGCCCTAGCTAGGCCTCTGGGCTCGTGCCTATTCAAAAGCTTGCAGTGCTATAGGAAAAACTGTGCTTTAGTTGCAATAGGAAGCAAGGCGTCTTTCTCCTGGAGGCAGGGTGACTTCAGGTAGGAGTTCCTGGAAGGAAGGGGAAGCCTAGTGTTTTTCTCAGTGCAGCTCAGACTAGGGAATGTGTGCGACTTCCACAGCAAGTCGGAACTTGCCAGAACGGTGCTCGTGAACCTGTGCGAGTGCTGTGAAACCAAGATATGCCAAGAAAGAGTGCAGTGTGTTGCCCATGACTCAGCAGACACAGAGGACCTCCGAGGGACCTAAGGGCCTCGTTGTTGCTCAGCAAGCCAACAGGGGTGTGGAGGTACTCAGTGATCTTGGTACTAAAATGAGGCTGCCCCGAGGGTCCTAGGAGTGCTGAAAAGGCTACTTCCTTTAATATAAAGGAGAACAGCGACTAAGAGCTCATGGAAAGAGCTGCATGCCTCCCTTTCTGCATGGCTACTCAGGGCCTTACCTCGAGGCAAGGACTGACGTTGAGATTCCTTATAGCTCTAGAGCATGGCAAGATGAGTCCCAGCCCTGGGTATGAAGCACACTGGGTAGCCAGAGAAAACTCATTTTCTCCCCAGACCAATGCCTACAATAGCCAGGGGCCTGTCCACAGCAGAGAATTTCAGGGAGCTTCACGGCAGCAAGAATGGAGGTTTCCAAATGGGAAACAAGGCTATTACCATCATACCCCCATTTCCGTGGGCACAGGCAGCATACATCTCTGTGGTTTCTAACAAGTCAAAAGAGACACAGAGTACACACTGGTTGCTTCCCTGAATCAACTTCTCGAGGCAGGGTGTTCTACCTCTAGTGAACGGCCTCACCAGGGAAAGTCTTAGCTAGGCATCTGGGCCCTTGCCTATTCAAAAGCCTGCAGTGCTACAGGAGAAACTGTGCTTCAGTTGCAATAGGAACGCAGCCGTCTTTCTCCTGGAGGCAGGGTGACTTCAGGTAGGAGGTCCTGGATGGAAGGAGAAGCCTAGTGTTTTTCTCTGTGCAGCTCAGACTAGGGAATGAGTGTGACTTCCACGGCATGTTGGAACTTGCCAGAACGGTGCTCGTCAATCTGTGCGATTGCTGGCTAAATCCAGATGTCCCAATAAGAGTGCACTGTGTAGCCCTTCACTCGGCATACACACTGTGAGTCGGAAAGCTCCTGGCCTGGATAGTGCTTAGAATGGCCAGGTGAGACTGAGGGTACTCGGTGTTCTTGCAGGGAATAAGTTTACCAGACGAGGCACCGAGGTGTCCTAAAAAGCCTACTGGCGTTCAAATGCTGCAGAGCAGCGACTACGGCCTCATGGAAACTGCTACACGCCTCTGCTTGTGCATAGCATTTCAGGGCCTTACCTCGAGGCAAGTTCTCACGTTGCTTGCCCTGTGAGCGACACAGCATGTTAGGATGCTGTATTTCTCCTTGAATAGAGTGACTTCAGGAGCGAGGTCCTCGATCAATTCTAAGCAGAGTGTTTCCTCAGAGCAGCTCAGACGAGGGCAATGTCGAAGACTTCCAGGGCATGTTGGACTGCCTAGAAATGTGGTTCTGATGCTGTTCGAGGGTTCTGGAAAT
The DNA here is from genome assembly GCF_028021215.1 of Eschrichtius robustus. Classification (NCBI taxonomy): domain Eukaryota; kingdom Metazoa; phylum Chordata; class Mammalia; order Artiodactyla; family Eschrichtiidae; genus Eschrichtius; species Eschrichtius robustus. Next base: position 98,819,317 of record NC_090832.1, read on the forward strand.
GTAGCTCTCCTGAAGTAACGTAGAGTGTGTTGCCCGAGACTCGGCAGACACAGAGGGCCTCCGAGGGACGTATGGGACTCAATGCTGCTCAGCAGGCCCACAGGGGTGTGGAGGGAGTCAGTGATCTTGGAAGCAAATGATGCTCACCCGAGGGGCCTAGGAGTCCTGAAAAGGGTCCTTCCTTTAATATAAAGCAGAACCTCCACTAAGAGCTCATGGAAAGAGCTGCATGCCTCCCTTTCTGCAGGGCTACTCAGGGCCTTACCTCGAGGCAAGGACTCACGTGGAGATTCCCTTTGGCTCTAGAGCATGGCAAGGTGAGCCCCACCCCGGCCAGTGAAGCTCCGTGTGTAGCCAGAGAAAACTCATTTTCTTCCCACACCCATGCCTACAGTGGTCACGGGGCGGTCAACAGCAGAGAATTTCAGGGAGCTTCACGACAGCAAGAATGGAGCTTTCCAAATGGAAAGCAAGGCTAGTACCATCATGCCCCCATTTCCGTGGGCAGAGGCAGCATACATCTCTGTGGTTTCTAACAAGTCAAAAGAGACACAGACTACACACTGGTTGCTTCCCTCAATCAACTTCTCGAGGCAGGGTGTTTTGCATCTAGTGAACGGCCTCACCAAGCCTCTGGGCCCATGCCGCTTCAAAAGCCTGCAGCGCTACAGGAAAAACTGTGCTTTAGTTGCAATAGGAACGCAAGCCGTCTTTCTCCTGGAGGCAGGGTGACTTCAGGTAGGAGGTCCTGGATGGAAGGAGATGCCTAGTGTTTTTCTCTGTGCAGCTCAGACTAGGGAATGAGTGCGACTTCCACGTCCTGTTGGAACTTGCTAGAACGTGGCTCTTGAACCTGTGCGAGTGCTGTGAATCAAGATATCACAAGAAAGAGTGCAGGGTGTTGCCCATGACTCAGCAGACACAGAGGACCTCCGAGGGACCAATGGGCCTCGTTGTTGCTCAGCAGGCCTACAGGGGTGTGGAGGTACTCAGAGATATTGGAATAAAATGATGCTCACCCCAGGGGCCTAGGAGTCCTGAAAAGGGTACTTCCTTTAAAGTGAAGCAGAACAGCGACTAAGAGCTCATGGAAAGAGCTCCATGCCTCCCTTTCGGCATGGCTACTCAGGGCCTTACCTCGAGGCAAGGACTCACGTTGAGATTTCCTTGAGCTGTAGAGCATGGCATGATGAGTTCCACCCGGGCCACTGAAGCTCCGTGTGTAGCCAGAGAAAACTCATTTTCTTCCCAGACCCATGGCTACAGTGGGTCGAGGCCTGTCAACAGCAGAGAATTTCAGGGAGCTTCACGGCAGCAAGAATGGAGGTTTCCAAAGAGAAAAGCAAGGCTAGTACCGTCACGACCCCATTTCCATGTGCACAGGCAGCATACAAAACTCTGGTTTCTCACAAGACAAAAGAGACACAGCGTACCCACTAGTTCCTTCCCTGAAGCAACTTCTCGAGGCACGGGGTTCTGCATCTAGTGCACGGCCTCAACCAAGGAACGCCCTAGTTAGGCCTCGGGGCCGGTGCCTCTTCAAAAGCCTGCAGTGCTAGAGGAAAAACTCTGCTTTAGTTGCAATACGAACGCAAGCCGATTTTCTCCTGGAGGCAGGGTGACTTCAGGTAGGAGGTCCTGGAAGGAAGGCGAAGCCTAGTGTTTTCCTCAATGCAGCCCAGACTAGGGAATGTGTGCGCGATTTCCACAGCAAGTTGGAACTTGCCAAAACGGTGATCGTCAACCTGTGCGAGTGTTGTTCAATCAAGATATCCTAAGAAAGACTGCAGTGTGTTGCCCATGACTCAGCAGACACAGAGGAGCTCCGAGGGACATATGGGCCACTTTGTTGCTCAGCAGGCCTACAGGAGTGTGGAGGATTTCAGTAAATCTTGGAACGAAAATGATGCTCACCCGAGGGGCCTAGGAGTGCTGAAAAGTGTACTTCCTTTAAAATAAAGCAGAACAGCGACTAAGAGCTCATGGAAAGAGCTGCATGCCTCCCTTTCTGTCTGGCTACTCAGGGCCTTACCTCGAGGCAAGGACTCACGTTGAGATTCCCTTTAGCTCTAGAGCATGGCAAGATGAGTCCCACCCCGGATAATGAAGCACCCTCTGTAGCCAGAGAAAACTCATTTTCTTCCCAGACCAATGCCTACAATAGCCAGGGTCCTGTCAACAGCAGAGAATTCAGGGAGCTTCAAGGCAGCATGATTGGAGCTTTCAAAATGGATAAGCAAGGCTACTACCAACATGCCCACATTTCCCTAGGCACAAACAGCATACATCCCTGTGGTTTCACACAACTCTAAAGAGACACAGATTACACACTGCTTCCTTCCCTGAATCAAATTCTCGTGGCAGGGTGTTCTGCATCTAGTGAACTGCCTCAACCAAGGAACGCCCTAGCTAGGCCTCTGGGCTCGTGCCTATTCAAAAGCTTGCAGTGCTATAGGAAAAACTGTGCTTTAGTTGCAATAGGAAGCAAGGCGTCTTTCTCCTGGAGGCAGGGTGACTTCAGGTAGGAGTTCCTGGAAGGAAGGGGAAGCCTAGTGTTTTTCTCAGTGCAGCTCAGACTAGGGAATGTGTGCGACTTCCACAGCAAGTTGGAACTTGCCAAAACGGTGCTCGTGAACCTGTGCGAGTGCTGTGAAACCAAGATATCCCAAGAAAGAGTGCAGTGTGTTGCCCATGACTCAGCAGACACAGAGGACCTCCGAGGGACCTATGGGCCTCGTTGTTGCTCAGCAAGCCAACAGGGGTGTGGAGGTACTCAGTGATCTTGGTACTAAAATGAGGCTGCCCCGAGGGTCCTAGGAGTGCTGAAAAGGCTACTTCCTTTAATATAAAGGAGAACAGTGACTAAGAGCTCATGGAAAGAGCTGCATGCCTCCCTTTCTGCATGGCTACTCAGGGCCTTACCTCGAGGCAAGGACTGACGTTGAGATTCCTTATAGCTCTAGAGCATGGCAAGATGAGTCCCAGCCCTGGGTATGAAGCACACTGGGTAGCCAGAGAAAACTCATTTTCTCCCCAGACCAATGCCTACAATAGCCAGGGGCCTGTCCACAGCAGAGAATTTCAGGGAGCTTCACGGCAGCAAGAATGGAGGTTTCCAAATGGGAAACAAGGCTATTACCATCATACCCCCATTTCCGTGGGCACAGGCAGCATACATCTCTGTGGTTTCTAACAAGTCAAAAGAGACACAGAGTACACACTGGTTGCTTCCCTGAATCAACTTCTCGAGGCAGGGTGTTCTACCTCTAGTGAACGGCCTCACCAGGGAAAGTCTTAGCTAGGCCTCTGGGCCCTTGCCTATTCAAAAGCCTGCAGTGCTACAGGAGAAACTGTGCTTCAGTTGCAATAGGAACGCAGCCGTCTTTCTCCTGGAGGCAGGGTGACTTCAGGTAGGAGGTCCTGGATGGAAGGAGAAGCCTAGTGTTTTCTCTGTGCAGCTCAGACTAGGGAATGAGTGTGACTTCCACGGCATGTTGGAACTTGCCAGAACGGTGCTCGTCAATCTGTGCGATTGCTGGCTAAATCCAGATGTCCCAATAAGAGTGCACTGTGTAGCCCTTCACTCGGCATACACACTGTGAGTCGGAAAGCTCCTGGCCTGGATATTGCTTAGAATGGCCAGGTGAGACTGAGGGTACTCGGTGTTCTTGCAGGGAATAAGTTTACCAGACGAGGCACCTAGGTGTCCTAAAAAGCCTACTGGCGTTCAAATGCTGCAGAGCAGCGACTACGGCCTCATGGAAACTGCTACACGCCTCTGCTTGTGCATAGCATTTCAGGGCCTTACCTCGAGGCAAGTTCTCACGTTGCTTGCCCTGTGAGCGACACAGCATGTTAGGATGCTGTATTTCTCCTTGAATAGAGTGACTTCAGGAGCGAGGTCCTCGATCAATTCTAAGCAGAGTGTTTCCTCAGAGCAGCTCAGATGAGGGCAATGTCGAAGACTTCCAGGGCATGTTGGACTGCCTAGAAATGTGGTTCTGATGCTGTTCGAGGGTTCTGGAAATGTAGCTCTCCTGAAGTAACGTAGAGTGTGTTGCCCGAGACTCGGCAGACACAGAGGGCCTCCGAAGGACGTATGGGACTCAATGCTGCTCAGCAGGCCCACAGGGGTGTGGAGGGAGTCAGTGATCTTGGAAGCAAAATGATGCTCACCCGAGGGGCCTAGGAGTCCTGAAAAGGGTCCTTCCTTTAATATAAAGCAGAACCTCCACAAGAGCTCATGGAAAGAGCTGCATGCCTCCCTTTCTGCAGGGCTACTCAGGGCCTTACCTCGAGGCAAGGCCTCACGTGGAGATTCCCTTTGGCTCTAGAGCATGGCAAGGTGAGCCCCACCCCGGCCAGTGAAGCTCCGTGTGTAGCCAGAGAAAACTCATTTTCTTCCCACACCCATGCCTACAGTGGTCACGGGGCGGTCAACAGCAGAGAATTTCAGGGAGCTTCACGACAGCAAGAATGGAGCTTTCCAAATGGAAAGCAAGGCTAGTACCATCATGCCCCCATTTCCGTGGGCAGAGGCAGCATACATCTCTGTGGTTTCTAACAAGTCAAAAGAGACACAGACTACACACTGGTTGCTTCCCTCAATCAACTTCTCGAGGCAGGGTGTTTTGCATCTAGTGAACGGCCGCACCAAGGAACGCCCTAGCCAAGCCTCTGGGCCCATGCCGCTTCAAAAGCCTGCAGCGCTACAGGAAAAACTGTGCTTTAGTTGCAATAGGAACGCAAGCCGTCTTTCTCCTGGAGGCAGGGTGACTTCAGGTAGGAGGTCCTGGATGGAAGGAGATGCCTAGTGTTTTTCTCTGTGCAGCTGAGACCTGGGAATGAGTGCGACTTCCACGTCCTGTTGGAACTTGCTAGAACGTGGCTCTTGAACCTGTGCGAGTGCTGTGAATCAAGATATCACAAGAAAGAGTGCAGGGTGTTGCCCATGACTCAGCAGACACAGAGGACCTCCGAGGGACCAATGGGCCTCGTTGTTGCTCAGCAGGCCTACAGGGGTGTGGAGGTACTCAGAGATATTGGAATAAAATGATGCTCACCCCAGGGGCCTAGGAGTCTTGAAAAGGGTACTTCCTTTAAAGTAAAGCAGAACAGCGACTAAGAGCTCATGGAAAGAGCTCCATGCCTCCCTTTCGGCATGGCTACTCAGGGCCTTACCTCGAGGCAAGGACTCACGTTGAGATTTCCTTGAGCTGTAGAGCATGGCATGATGAGTTCCACCCCGGCCACTGAAGCTCCGTGTGCAGCCAGAGAAAACTCATTTTCTTCCCAGACCCATGGCTACACTGGGTCGAGGCCTGTCAACAGCAGAGAATTTCAGGGAGCTTCACGGCAGCAAGAATGGAGGTTTCCAAAGAGAAAAGCAAGGCTAGTACCATCACGACCCCATTTCCATGTGCACAGGCAGCATACAAAACTCTGGTTTCTCACAAGACAAAAGAGACACAGCGTACCCACTAGTTCCTTCCCTGAAGCAACTTCTCGAGGCACGGCGTTCTGCATCTAGTGCACGGCCTCAACCAAGGAACGCCCTAGTTAGGCCTCGGGGCCGGTGCCTCTTCAAAAGCCTGCAGTGCTAGAGGAAAAACTCTGCTTTAGTTGCAAAACGAACGCAAGCCGATTTTCTCCTGGAGGCAGGGTGACTTCAGGTAGGAGGTCCTGGAAGGAAGGCGAAGCCTAGTGTTTTCCTCAATGCAGCTCAGACTAGGGAATGTGTGCGCGATTTCCACAGCAAGTTGGAACTTGCCAAAACGGAGCTCGTCAACCTGTGCGAGTGCTGTTCGATCAAGATCTCCTAAGAAAGACTGCAGTGTGTTGCCCATGACTCAGCAGGCACAGAGGAACTCCGAGGTACATATGGGCCACGTTGTTGCTCAGCAGGCCTACAGGAGTGTGGAGGATCTCAGTGATCTTGGAACGAAAAGGATGCTCACCCGAGGGGCCTAGGAGTGCTGAAAAGTGTACTTCCTTTAAAATAAAGCAGAACAGCGACTAAGAGCTCATGGAAAGAGCTGCATGCCTCCCTTTCTGTCTGGCTACTCAGGGCCTTACCTCGAGGCAGGGACTCACGTTGAGATTCCCTTTAGCTCTAGAGCATGGCAAGATGAGTCCCACCCCGGATAATGAAACACCCTGTGTAGCCAGAGAAAACTCATTTTCTTCCCAGACCAATGCCTACAATAGCCAGGGTCCTGTCAACAGCAGAGAATTCAGGGAGCTTCAAGGCAGCATGAATGGAGCTTTCAAAATGGATAAGCAAGTCTACTACCAACATGCCCACATTTCCCTAGGCACAAACAGCATACATCCCTGTGGTTTCACACAACTCAAAAGAGACACAGATTACACACTGCTTCCTTCCCTGAATCAAATTCTCGTGGCAGGGTGTTCTGCATCTAGTGAACTGCCTCAACCAAGGAGCGCCCTAGCTAGGCCTCTGGGCTCGTGCCTATCCAAAAGCTTGCAGTGCTATAGGAAAACTGTGCTTTAGTTGCAATAGGAAGCAAGGCGTCTTTCTCCTGGAGGCAGGGTGACTTCAGGTAGGAGTTCCTGGAAGGAAGGGGAAGCCTAGTGTTTTTCTGAGTGCAGCTCAGACTAGGGAATGTGTGCGACTTCCACAGCATGTTGGAACTTGCCAAAACGGTGCTCGTCAACCTGTGCGAGTGCTGTGAAACCAAGATATCCCAAGAAAGAGTGCAGTGTGTTGCCCATGACTCAGCAGACACAGAGGACCTCCGAGGGACCTATGGGCCTCGTTGTTGCTCAGCAAGCCAACAGGGGTGTGGAGGTACTCAGTGATCTTGGTACTAAAATGAGGCTGCCCCGAGGGTCCTAGGAGTGCTGAAAAGGCTACTTCCTTTAATATAAAGTAGAACAGCGACTAAGAGCTCATGGAAAGAGCTGCATGCCTCCTTACTGCATGGCTACACAGGGCCTTACCTCGAGGCAAGGACTGACGTTGAGATTCCTTATAGCTGTAGAGCATGGCAAGATGAGTCCCAGCCCTGGGTATGAAGCACACTGGGTAGCCAGAGAAAACTCATTTTCTTCCCAGACCAATGCCTACAATAGCCAGGGGCCTGCCCACAGCAGAGAATTTCAGGGAGCTTCACGGCAGCAAGAATGGAGGTTTCCCAATGGGAAACAAGGCTATTACCATCATACCCCCATTTCCGTGGGCACAGGCAGCATACATCTCTGTGGTTTCTAACAAGTCAAAAGAGACACAGAGTACACACTGGTTGCTTCCCTGAATCAACTTCTCGAGGCAGGGTGTTCTACCTCTAATGAACGGCCTCACCAGGGAAAGCCCTAACTAGGCCTCTGGGCCCTTGCCTATTCAAAAGCCTGCAGTGCTACAGGAGAAACTGTGCTTCAGTTGCAATAGGAACGCAGCCGTCTTTCTCCTGGAGGCAGGGTGACTTCAGGTAGGAGGTCCTGGATGGAAGGAGAAGCCTAGTGTTTTTCTCTGTGCAGCTCAGACTAGGGAATGAGTGTGACTTCCACGGCATGTTGGAACTTGCCAGAACGGTGCTCGTCAATCTGTGAGATTGCTGGCTAAATCCAGATGTCCCAATAAGAGTGCACTGTGTAGCCCTTCACTCGGCATACACACTGTGAGTCGGAAAGCTCCTGGCCTGGATATTGCTTAGAATGGCCAGGTGAGACTGAGGGTACTCGGTGTTCTTGCAGGGAATAAGTTTACCAGACGAGGCACCTAGGTGTCCTAAAAAGCCTACTGGCGTTCAAAAGCTGCAGAGCAGCGACTACGTCCTCATGGAAACTGCTACACGCCTCTGCTTGTGCATAGCATTTCCGGGCCTTACCTCGAGGCAAGTTCTCACGTTGCTTGCCCTGTGAGCGACACAGCATGTTAGGATGCTGTATTTCTCCTTGAATAGAGTGACTTCAGGAGCGAGGTCCTCGATCAATTCTAAGCAGAGTGTTTCCTCAGAGCAGCTCAGACGAGGGCAATGTCGAAGACTTCCAGGGCATGTTGGACTGCCTAGAAATGTGGTTCTGATGTTGTTCGAGGGTTCTGGAAATGTAGCTCTCCTGAAGTGACGTATAGTGTGTTGCCCGAGACTCGGCAGACACAGAGGGCCTCCGAGGGACGTATGGGACTCAATTCTGCTCAGCAGGCCCACAGGGGTGTGGAGGGAGTCAGTGATCTTGGAAGCAAAATGATGCTCACCCGAAGGGCCTAGGAGTCCTGAAAAGGGTCCTTCCTATAATGTAAAGCAGAACCTCCACTAAGAGCTCATGGAAAGAGCTGCATGCCTCCCTTTCTGCAGGGCTACTCAGGGCCTTACCTCGAGGCAAGGACTCACGTGGAGATTCCCTTTGGCTCTAGAGCATGGCAAGGTGAGCCCCACCCCGGCCAGTGAAGCTCCGTGTGTAGCCAGAGAAAACTCATTTTCTTCCCACACCCATGCCTACAGTGGTCACGGGGCGGTCAACAGCAGAGAATTTCAGGGAGCTTCATGACAGCAAGAATGGAGCTTTCCAAATGGAAAGCAAGGCTAGTACCATCATGCCCCCATTTCCGTGGGCAGAGGCAGCATACATCTCTGTGGTTTCTAACAAGTCAAAAGAGACACAGACTACACACTGGTTGCTTCCCTCAATCAACTTCTCGAGGCAGGGTGTTTTGCATCTAGTGAACGGCCTCACCAAGGAACGCCCTAGCCAAGCCTCTGGGCCCATGCCGCTTCAAAAGCCTGCAGCGCTACAGGAAAAACTGTGCTTTAGTTGCAATAGGAACGCAAGCCGTCTTTCTCCTGGAGGCAGGGTGACTTCAGGTAGGAGGTCCTGGATGGAAGGAGATGCCTAGTGTTTTTCTCTGTGCAGCTCAGACCTGAGAATGAGTGCGACTTCCACGTCCTGTTGGAACTTGCTAGAACGTGGCTCTTGAACCTTTGCGAGTGCTGTGAATCAAGATATCACAAGAAAGAGTGCAGGGTGTTGCCCATGACTCAGCAGACACAGAGGACCTCCGAGGGACCAATGGGCCTCGTTGTTGCTCAGCAGGCCTACAGGGGTGTGGAGGTACTCAGAGATATTGGAATAAAATGATGCTCACCCGAGGGGCCTAGGAGTCCTGAAAAGGGTCCTTCCTTTAATATAAAGCAGAACCTCCACTAAGAGCTCATGGAAAGAGCTGCATGCCTGCCTTTCTGCAGGGCTACTCAGGGCCTTACCTCGAGGCAAGGACTCACGTGGAGATTCCCTTTGGCTCTAGAGCATGGCAAGGTGAGCCCCACCCCGGCCAGTGAAGCTCCGTGTGTAGCCAGAGAAAACTCATTTTCTTCCCACACCCATGCCTACAGTGGTCACGGGGCGGTCAACAGCAGAGAATTTCAGGGAGCTTCACGACAGCAAGAATGGAGCTTTCCAAATGGAAAGCAAGGCTAGTACCATCATGCCCCCATTTCCGTGGGCAGAGGCAGCATACATCTCTGTGGTTTCTAACAAGTCAAAAGAGACACAGACTATACACTGGTTGCTTCCCTCAATCAACTTCTCGAGGCAGGGTGTTTTGCATCTAGTGAACAGCCTCACCAAGCCTCTGGGCCCATGCCGCTTCAAAAGCCTGCAGCGCTACAGGAAAAACTGTGCTTTAGTTGCAATAGGAACGCAAGCCGTCTTTCTCCTGGAGGCAGGGTGACTTCAGGTAGGAGGTCCTGGATGGAAGGAAATGCCTAGTGTTTTTCTCTGTGCAGCTCAGACTAGGGAATGAGTGCGACTTCCACGTCCTGTTGGAACTTGCTAGAACGTGGCTCTTGAACCTGTGCGAGTGCTGTGAATCAAGATATCACAAGAAAGAGTGCAGGGTGTTGCCCATGACTCAGCAGACACAGAGGACCTCCGAGGGACCAATGGGCCTCGTTGTTGCTCAGCAGGCCTACAGGGGTGTGGAGGTACTCAGAGATATTGGAATAAAATGATGCTCACCCCAGGGGCCTAGGAGTCCTGAAAAGGGTACTTCCTTTAAAGTGAAGCAGAACAGCGACTAAGAGCTCATGGAAAGAGCTCCATGCCTCCCTTTCGGCATGGCTACTCAGGGCCTTACCTCGAGGCAAGGACTCACGTTGAGATTTCCTTGAGCTGTAGAGCATGGCATGATGAGTTCCACCCGGGCCACTGAAGCTCCGTGTGTAGCCAGAGAAAACTCATTTTCTTCCCAGACCCATGGCTACAGTGGGTCGAGGCCTGTCAACAGCAGAGAATTTCAGGGAGCTTCACGGCAGCAAGAATGGTGGTTTCCAAAGAGAAAAGCAAGGCTAGTACCGTCACGACCCCATTTCCATGTGCACAGGCAGCATACAAAACTCTGGTTTCTCACAAGACAAAAGAGACACAGCGTACCCACTAGTTCCTTCCCTGAAGCAACTTCTCGAGGCACGGGGTTCTGCATCTAGTGCACGGCCTCAACCAAGGAACGCCCTAGTTAGGCCTCGGGGCCGGTGCCTCTTCAAAAGCCTGCAGTGCTAGAGGAAAAACTCTGCTTTAGTTGCAATACGAACGCAAGCCGTTTTTCTCCTGGAGGCAGGGTGACTTCAGGTAGGAGGTCCTGGAAGGAAGGCGAAGCCTAGTGTTTTCCTCAATGCAGCCCAGACTAGGGAATGTGTGCGCGATTTCCACAGCAAGTTGGAACTTGCCAAAACGGTGCTCGTCAACCTGTGCGAGTGCTGTTCAATCAAGATCTCCTAAGAAAGACTGAAGTGTGTTGCCCATGACTCAGCAGACACAGAGGAGCTCCGAGGGACATATGGGCCACTTTGTTGCTCAGCAGGCCTACAGGAGTGTGGAGGATCTCAGTAAATCTTGGAACGAAAATGATGCTCACCCGAGGGGCCTAGGAGTGCTGAAAAGTGTACTTCCTTTAAAATAAAGCAGAACAGCGACTAAGAGCTCATGGAAAGAGCTGCATGCCTCCGTTTCTGTCTGGCTACTCAGGGCCTTACCTCGAGGCAAGGACTCACGTTGAGATTCCCTTTAGCTCTAGAGCATGGCAAGATGAGTCCCACCCCGGATAATGAAGCACCCTGTGTAGCCAGAGAAAACTCATTTTCTTCCCAGACCAATGCCTACAATAGCCAGGGTCCTGTCAACAGCAGAGAATTCAGGGAGCTTCAAGGCAGCATGAATGGAGCTTTCAAAATGGATAAGCAAGTCTACTACCAACATGCCCACATTTCCCTAGGCACAAACAGCATACATCCCTGTGGTTTCACACAACTCAAAAGAGACACAGATTACACACTGCTTCCTTCCCTGAATCAAATTCTCGTGGCAGGGTGTTCTGCATCTAGTGAACTGCCTCAACCAAGGAACGCCCTAGCTAGGCCTCTGGGCTCGTGCCTATTCAAAAGCTTGCAGTGCTATAGGAAAAACTGTGCTTTAGTTGCAATAGGAAGCAAGGCGTCTTTCTCCTGGAGGCAGGGTGACTTCAGGTAGGAGTTCCTGGAAGGAAGGGGAAGCCTAGTGTTTTTCTCAGTGCAGCTCAGACTAGGGAATGTGTGCGACTTCCACAGCAAGTCGGAACTTGCCAGAACGGTGCTCGTGAACCTGTGCGAGTGCTGTGAAACCAAGATATGCCAAGAAAGAGTGCAGTGTGTTGCCCATGACTCAGCAGACACAGAGGACCTCCGAGGGACCTAAGGGCCTCGTTGTTGCTCAGCAAGCCAACAGGGGTGTGGAGGTACTCAGTGATCTTGGTACTAAAATGAGGCTGCCCCGAGGGTCCTAGGAGTGCTGAAAAGGCTACTTCCTTTAATATAAAGGAGAACAGCGACTAAGAGCTCATGGAAAGAGCTGCATGCCTCCCTTTCTGCATGGCTACTCAGGGCCTTACCTCGAGGCAAGGACTGACGTTGAGATTCCTTATAGCTCTAGAGCATGGCAAGATGAGTCCCAGCCCTGGGTATGAAGCACACTGGGTAGCCAGAGAAAACTCATTTTCTCCCCAGACCAATGCCTACAATAGCCAGGGGCCTGTCCACAGCAGAGAATTTCAGGGAGCTTCACGGCAGCAAGAATGGAGGTTTCCAAATGGGAAACAAGGCTATTACCATCATACCCCCATTTCCGTGGGCACAGGCAGCATACATCTCTGTGGTTTCTAACAAGTCAAAAGAGACACAGAGTACACACTGGTTGCTTCCCTGAATCAACTTCTCGAGGCAGGGTGTTCTACCTCTAGTGAACGGCCTCACCAGGGAAAGTCTTAGCTAGGCCTCTGGGCCCTTGCCTATTCAAAAGCCTGCAGTGCTACAGGAGAAACTGTGCTTCAGTTGCAATAGGAACGCAGCCGTCTTTCTCCTGGAGGCAGGGTGACTTCAGGTAGGAGGTCCTGGATGGAAGGAGAAGCCTAGTGTTTTTCTCTGTGCAGCTCAGACTAGGGAATGAGTGTGACTTCCACGGCATGTTGGAACTTGCCAGAACGGTGCTCGTCAATCTGTGCGATTGCTGGCTAAATCCAGATGTCCCAATAAGAGTGCACTGTGTAGCCCTTCACTCGGCATACACACTGTGAGTCGGAAAGCTCCTGGCCTGGATAGTGCTTAGAATGGCCAGGTGAGACTGAGGGTACTCGGTGTTCTTGCAGGGAATAAGTTTACCAGACGAGGCACCGAGGTGTCCTAAAAAGCCTACTGGCGTTCAAATGCTGCAGAGCAGCGACTACGGCCTCATGGAAACTGCTACACGCCTCTGCCTGTGCATAGCATTTCAGGGCCTTACCTCGAGGCAAGTTCTCACGTTGCTTGCCCTGTGAGCGACACAGCATGTTAGGATGCTGTATTTCTCCTTGAATAGAGTGACTTCAGGAGCGAGGTCCTCGATCAATTCTAAGCAGAGTGTTTCCTCAGAGCAGCTCAGACGAGGGCAATGTCGAAGACTTCCAGGGCATGTTGGACTGCCTAGAAATGTGGTTCTGATGCTGTTCGAGGGTTCTGGAAATGTAGCTCTCCTGAAGTAACGTAGAGTGTGTTGCCCGAGACTCGGCAGACACAGAGGGCCTCCGAGGGACGTATGGGACTCAATGCTGCTCAGCAGGCCCACAGGGGTGTGGAGGGAGTCAGTGATCTTGGAAGCAAATGATGCTCACCCGAGGGGCCTAGGAGTCCTGAAAAGGGTCCTTCCTTTAATATAAAGCAGAACCTCCACTAAGAGCTCATGGAAAGAGCTGCATGCCTCCCTTTCTGCAGGGCTACTCAGGGCCTTACCTCGAGGCAAGGACTCACGTGGAGATTCCCTTTGGCTCTAGAGCATGGCAAGGTGAGCCCCACCCCGGCCAGTGAAGCTCCGTGTGTAGCCAGAGAAAACTCATTTTCTTCCCACACCCATGCCTACAGTGGTCACGGGGCGGTCAACAGCAGAGAATTTCAGGGAGCTTCACGACAGCAAGAATGGAGCTTTCCAAATGGAAAGCAAGGCTAGTACCATCATGCCCCCATTTCCGTGGGCAGAGGCAGCATACATCTCTGTGGTTTCTAACAAGTCAAAAGAGACACAGACTACACACTGGTTGCTTCCCTCAATCAACTTCTCGAGGCAGGGTGTTTTGCATCTAGTGAACGGCCTCACCAAGCCTCTGGGCCCATGCCGCTTCAAAAGCCTGCAGCGCTACAGGAAAAACTGTGCTTTAGTTGCAATAGGAACGCAAGCCGTCTTTCTCCTGGAGGCAGGGTGACTTCAGGTAGGAGGTCCTGGATGGAAGGAGATGCCTAGTGTTTTTCTCTGTGCAGCTCAGATCTGAGAATGAGTGCGACTTCCACGTCCTGTTGGAACTTGCTAGAACGTGGCTCTTGAACCTTTGCGAGTGCTGTGAATCAAGATATCACAAGAAAGAGTGCAGGGTGTTGCCCATGACTCAGCAGACACAGAGGACCTCCGAGGGACCAATGGGCCTCGTTGTTGCTCAGCAGGCCTACAGGGGTGTGGAGGTACTCAGAGATATTGGAATAAAATGATGCTCACCCGAGGGGCCTAGGAGTCCTGAAAAGGGTCCTTCCTTTAATATAAAGCAGAACCTCCACTAAGAGCTCATGGAAAGAGCTGCATGCCTGCCTTTCTGCAGGGCTACTCAGGGCCTTACCTCGAGGCAAGGACTCACGTGGAGATTCCCTTTGGCTCTAGAGCATGGCAAGGTGAGCCCCACCCCGGCCAGTGAAGCTCCGTGTGTAGCCAGAGAAAACTCATTTTCTTCCCACACCCATGCCTACAGTGGTCACGGGGCGGTCAACAGCAGAGAATTTCAGGGAGCTTCACGACAGCAAGAATGGAGCTTTCCAAATGGAAAGCAAGGCTAGTACCATCATGCCCCCATTTCCGTGGGCAGAGGCAGCATACATCTCTGTGGTTTCTAACAAGTCAAAAGAGACACAGACTATACACTGGTTGCTTCCCTCAATCAACTTCTCGAGGCAGGGTGTTTTGCATCTAGTGAACAGCCTCACCAAGCCTCTGGGCCCATGCCGCTTCAAAAGCCTGCAGCGCTACAGGAAAAACTGTGCTTTAGTTGCAATAGGAACGCAAGCCGTCTTTCTCCTGGAGGCAGGGTGACTTCAGGTAGGAGGTCCTGGATGGAAGGAAATGCCTAGTGTTTTTCTCTGTGCAGCTCAGACTAGGGAATGAGTGCGACTTCCACGTCCTGTTGGAACTTGCTAGAACGTGGCTCTTGAACCTGTGCGAGTGCTGTGAATCAAGATATCACAAGAAAGAGTGCAGGGTGTTGCCCATGACTCAGCAGACACAGAGGACCTCCGAGGGACCAATGGGCCTCGTTGTTGCTCAGCAGGCCTACAGGGGTGTGGAGGTACTCAGAGATATTGGAATAAAATGATGCTCACCCCAGGGGCCTAGGAGTCCTGAAAAGGGTACTTCCTTTAAAGTGAAGCAGAACAGCGACTAAGAGCTCATGGAAAGAGCTCCATGCCTCCCTTTCGGCATGGCTACTCAGGGCCTTACCTCGAGGCAAGGACTCACGTTGAGATTTCCTTGAGCTGTAGAGCATGGCATGATGAGTTCCACCCGGGCCACTGAAGCTCCGTGTGTAGCCAGAGAAAACTCATTTTCTTCCCAGACCCATGGCTACAGTGGGTCGAGGCCTGTCAACAGCAGAGAATTTCAGGGAGCTTCACGGCAGCAAGAATGGTGGTTTCCAAAGAGAAAAGCAAGGCTAGTACCGTCACGACCCCATTTCCATGTGCACAGGCAGCATACAAAACTCTGGTTTCTCACAAGACAAAAGAGACACAGCGTACCCACTAGTTCCTTCCCTGAAGCAACTTCTCGAGGCACGGGGTTCTGCATCTAGTGCACGGCCTCAACCAAGGAACGCCCTAGTTAGGCCTCGGGGCCGGTGCCTCTTCAAAAGCCTGCAGTGCTAGAGGAAAAACTCTGCTTTAGTTGCAATACGAACGCAAGCCGTTTTTCTCCTGGAGGCAGGGTGACTTCAGGTAGGAGGTCCTGGAAGGAAGGCGAAGCCTAGTGTTTTCCTCAATGCAGCCCAGACTAGGGAATGTGTGCGCGATTTCCACAGCAAGTTGGAACTTGCCAAAACGGTGCTCGTCAACCTGTGCGAGTGCTGTTCAATCAAGATCTCCTAAGAAAGACTGAAGTGTGTTGCCCATGACTCAGCAGACACAGAGGAGCTCCGAGGGACATATGGGCCACTTTGTTGCTCAGCAGGCCTACAGGAGTGTGGAGGATCTCAGTAAATCTTGGAACGAAAATGATGCTCACCCGAGGGGCCTAGGAGTGCTGAAAAGTGTACTTCCTTTAAAATAAAGCAGAACAGCGACTAAGAGCTCATGGAAAGAGCTGCATGCCTCCCTTTCTGTCTGGCTACTCAGGGCCTTACCTCGAGGCTAGGACTCACGTTGAGATTCCCTTTAGCTCTAGAGCATGGCAAGATGAGTCCCACCCCGGATAATGAAGCACCCTGTGTAGCCAGAGAAAACTCATTTTCTTCCCAGACCAATGCCTACAATAGCCAGGGTCCTGTCAACAGCAGAGAATTCAGGGAGCTTCAAGGCAGCATGAATGGAGCTTTCAAAATGGATAAGCAAGTCTACTACCAACATGCCCACATTTCCCTAGGCACAAACAGCATACATCCCTGTGGTTTCACACAACTCAAAAGAGACACAGATTACACACTGCTTCCTTCCCTGAATCAAATTCTCGTGGCAGGGTGTTCTGCATCTAGTGAACTGCCTCAACCAAGGAACGCCCTAGCTAGGCCTCTGGGCTCGTGCCTATTCAAAAGCTTGCAGTGCTATAGGAAAAACTGTGCTTTAGTTGCAATAGGAAGCAAGGCGTCTTTCTCCTGGAGGCAGGGTGACTTCAGGTAGGAGTTCCTGGAAGGAAGGGGAAGCCTAGTGTTTTTCTCAGTGCAGCTCAGACTAGGGAATGTGTGCGACTTCCACAGCAAGTCGGAACTTGCCAGAACGGTGCTCGTGAACCTGTGCGAGTGCTGTGAAACCAAGATATGCCAAGAAAGAGTGCAGTGTGTTGCCCATGACTCAGCAGACACAGAGGACCTCCGAGGGACCTAAGGGCCTCGTTGTTGCTCAGCAAGCCAACAGGGGTGTGGAGGTACTCAGTGATCTTGGTACTAAAATGAGGCTGCCCCGAGGGTCCTAGGAGTGCTGAAAAGGCTACTTCCTTTAATATAAAGGAGAACAGCGACTAAGAGCTCATGGAAAGAGCTGCATGCCTCCCTTTCTGCATGGCTACTCAGGGCCTTACCTCGAGGCAAGGACTGACGTTGAGATTCCTTATAGCTCTAGAGCATGGCAAGATGAGTCCCAGCCCTGGGTATGAAGCACACTGGGTAGCCAGAGAAAACTCATTTTCTCCCCAGACCAATGCCTACAATAGCCAGGGGCCTGTCCACAGCAGAGAATTTCAGGGAGCTTCACGGCAGCAAGAATGGAGGTTTCCAAATGGGAAACAAGGCTATTACCATCATACCCCCATTTCCGTGGGCACAGGCAGCATACATCTCTGTGGTTTCTAACAAGTCAAAAGAGACACAGAGTACACACTGGTTGCTTCCCTGAATCAACTTCTCGAGGCAGGGTGTTCTACCTCTAGTGAACGGCCTCACCAGGGAAAGTCTTAGCTAGGCATCTGGGCCCTTGCCTATTCAAAAGCCTGCAGTGCTACAGGAGAAACTGTGCTTCAGTTGCAATAGGAACGCAGCCGTCTTTCTCCTGGAGGCAGGGTGACTTCAGGTAGGAGGTCCTGGATGGAAGGAGAAGCCTAGTGTTTTTCTCTGTGCAGCTCAGACTAGGGAATGAGTGTGACTTCCACGGCATGTTGGAACTTGCCAGAACGGTGCTCGTCAATCTGTGCGATTGCTGGCTAAATCCAGATGTCCCAATAAGAGTGCACTGTGTAGCCCTTCACTCGGCATACACACTGTGAGTCGGAAAGCTCCTGGCCTGGATAGTGCTTAGAATGGCCAGGTGAGACTGAGGGTACTCGGTGTTCTTGCAGGGAATAAGTTTACCAGACGAGGCACCGAGGTGTCCTAAAAAGCCTACTGGCGTTCAAATGCTGCAGAGCAGCGACTACGGCCTCATGGAAACTGCTACACGCCTCTGCTTGTGCATAGCATTTCAGGGCCTTACCTCGAGGCAAGTTCTCACGTTGCTTGCCCTGTGAGCGACACAGCATGTTAGGATGCTGTATTTCTCCTTGAATAGAGTGACTTCAGGAGCGAGGTCCTCGATCAATTCTAAGCAGAGTGTTTCCTCAGAGCAGCTCAGACGAGGGCAATGTCGAAGACTTCCAGGGCATGTTGGACTGCCTAGAAATGTGGTTCTGATGCTGTTCGAGGGTTCTGGAAATGTAGCTCTCCTGAAGTAACGTAGAGTGTGTTGCCCGAGACTCGGCAGACACAGAGGGCCTCCGAGGGACGTATGGGACTCAATGCTGCTCAGCAGGCCCACAGGGGTGTGGAGGGAGTCAGTGATCTTGGAAGCAAATGATGCTCACCCGAGGGGCCTAGGAGTCCTGAAAAGGGTCCTTCCTTTAATATAAAGCAGAACCTCCACTAAGAGCTCATGGAAAGAGCTGCATGCCTCCCTTTCTGCAGGGCTACTCAGGGCCTTACCTCGAGGCAAGGACTCACGTGGAGATTCCCTTTGGCTCTAGAGCATGGCAAGGTGAGCCCCACCCCGGCCAGTGAAGCTCCGTGTGTAGCCAGAGAAAACTCATTTTCTTCCCACACCCATGCCTACAGTGGTCACGGGGCGGTCAACAGCAGAGAATTTCAGGGAGCTTCACGACAGCAAGAATGGAGCTTTCCAAATGGAAAGCAAGGCTAGTACCATCATGCCCCCATTTCCGTGGGCAGAGGCAGCATACATCTCTGTGGTTTCTAACAAGTCAAAAGAGACACAGACTACACACTGGTTGCTTCCCTCAATCAACTTCTCGAGGCAGGGTGTTTTGCATCTAGTGAACGGCCTCACCAAGCCTCTGGGCCCATGCCGCTTCAAAAGCCTGCAGCGCTACAGGAAAAACTGTGCTTTAGTTGCAATAGGAACGCAAGCCGTCTTTCTCCTGGAGGCAGGGTGACTTCAGGTAGGAGGTCCTGGATGGAAGGAGATGCCTAGTGTTTTTCTCTGTGCAGCTCAGACTAGGGAATGAGTGCGACTTCCACGTCCTGTTGGAACTTGCTAGAACGTGGCTCTTGAACCTGTGCGAGTGCTGTGAATCAAGATATCACAAGAAAGAGTGCAGGGTGTTGCCCATGACTCAGCAGACACAGAGGACCTCCGAGGGACCAATGGGCCTCGTTGTTGCTCAGCAGGCCTACAGGGGTGTGGAGGTACTCAGAGATATTGGAATAAAATGATGCTCACCCCAGGGGCCTAGGAGTCCTGAAAAGGGTACTTCCTTTAAAGTGAAGCAGAACAGCGACTAAGAGCTCATGGAAAGAGCTCCATGCCTCCCTTTCGGCATGGCTACTCAGGGCCTTACCTCGAGGCAAGGACTCACGTTGAGATTTCCTTGAGCTGTAGAGCATGGCATGATGAGTTCCACCCGGGCCACTGAAGCTCCGTGTGTAGCCAGAGAAAACTCATTTTCTTCCCAGACCCATCGCTACAGTGGGTCGAGGCCTGTCAACAGCAGAGAATTTCAGGGAGCTTCACGGCAGCAAGAATGGAGGTTTCCAAAGAGAAAAGCAAGGCTAGTACCGTCACGACCCCATTTCCATGTGCACAGGCAGCATACAAAACTCTGGTTTCTCACAAGACAAAAGAGACACAGCGTACCCACTAGTTCCTTCCCTGAAGCAACTTCTCGAGGCACGGGGTTCTGCATCTAGTGCACGGCCTCAACCAAGGAACGCCCTAGTTAGGCCTCGGGGCCGGTGCCTCTTCAAAAGCCTGCAGTGCTAGAGGAAAAACTCTGCTTTAGTTGCAATACGAACGCAAGCCGATTTTCTCCTGGAGGCAGGATGACTTCAGGTAGGAGGTCCTGGAAGGAAGGCGAAGCCTAGTGTTTTCCTCAATGCAGCCCAGACTAGGGAATGTGTGCGCGATTTCCACAGCAAGTTGGAACTTGCCAAAACGGTGATCGTCAACCTGTGCGAGTGTTGTTCAATCAAGATATCCTAAGAAAGACTGCAGTGTGTTGCCCATGACTCAGCAGACACAGAGGAGCTCCGAGGGACATATGGGCCACTTTGTTGCTCAGCAGGCCTACAGGAGTGTGGAGGATTTCAGTAAATCTTGGAACGAAAATGATGCTCACCCGAGGGGCCTAGGAGTGCTGAAAAGTGTACTTCCTTTAAAATAAAGCAGAACAGCGACTAAGAGCTCATGGAAAGAGCTGCATGCCTCCCTTTCTGTCTGGCTACTCAGGGCCTTACCTCGAGGCAAGGACTCACGTTGAGATTCCCTTTAGCTCTAGAGCATGGCAAGATGAGTCCCACCCCGGATAATGAAGCACCCTCTGTAGCCAGAGAAAACTCATTTTCTTCCCAGACCAATGCCTACAATAGCCAGGGTCCTGTCAACAGCAGAGAATTCAGGGAGCTTCAAGGCAGCATGATTGGAGCTTTCAAAATGGATAAGCAAGGCTACTACCAACATGCCCACATTTCCCTAGGCACAAACAGCATACATCCCTGTGGTTTCACACAACTCAAAAGAGACACAGATTACACACTGCTTCCTTCCCTGAATCAAATTCTCGTGGCAGGGTGTTCTGCATCTAGTGAACTGCCTCAACCAAGGAACGCCCTAGCTAGGCCTCTGGGCTCGTGCCTATTCAAAAGCTTGCAGTGCTATAGGAAAAACTGTGCTTTAGTTGCAATAGGAAGCAAGGCGTCTTTCTCCTGGAGGCAGGGTGACTTCAGGTAGGAGTTCCTGGAAGGAAGGGGAAGCCTAGTGTTTTTCTCAGTGCAGCTCAGACTAGGGAATGTGTGCGACTTCCACAGCAAGTTGGAACTTGCCAAAACGGTGCTCGTGAACCTGTGCGAGTGCTGTGAAACCAAGATATCCCAAGAAAGAGTGCAGTGTGTTGCCCATGACTCAGCAGACACAGAGGACCTCCGAGGGACCTATGGGCCTCGTTGTTGCTCAGCAAGCCAACAGGGGTGTGGAGGTACTCAGTGATCTTGGTACTAAAATGAGGCTGCCCCGAGGGTCCTAGGAGTGCTGAAAAGGCTACTTCCTTTAATATAAAGGAGAACAGTGACTAAGAGCTCATGGAAAGAGCTGCATGCCTCCCTTTCTGCATGGCTACTCAGGGCCTTACCTCGAGGCAAGGACTGACGTTGAGATTCCTTATAGCTCTAGAGCATGGCAAGATGAGTCCCAGCCCTGGGTATGAAGCACACTGGGTAGCCAGAGAAAACTCATTTTCTCCCCAGACCAATGCCTACAATAGCCAGGGGCCTGTCCACAGCAGAGAATTTCAGGGAGCTTCACGGCAGCAAGAATGGAGGTTTCCAAATGGGAAACAAGGCTATTACCATCATACCCCCATTTCCGTGGGCACAGGCAGCATACATCTCTGTGGTTTCTAACAAGTCAAAAGAGACACAGAGTACACACTGGTTGCTTCCCTGAATCAACTTCTCGAGGCAGGGTGTTCTACCTCTAGTGAACGGCCTCACCAGGGAAAGTCTTAGCTAGGCCTCTGGGCCCTTGCCTATTCAAAAGCCTGCAGTGCTACAGGAGAAACTGTGCTTCAGTTGCAATAGGAACGCAGCCGTCTTTCTCCTGGAGGCAGGGTGACTTCAGGTAGGAGGTCCTGGATGGAAGGAGAAGCCTAGTGTTTTCTCTGTGCAGCTCAGACTAGGGAATGAGTGTGACTTCCACGGCATGTTGGAACTTGCCAGAACGGTGCTCGTCAATCTGTGCGATTGCTGGCTAAATCCAGATGTCCCAATAAGAGTGCACTGTGTAGCCCTTCACTCGGCATACACACTGTGAGTCGGAAAGCTCCTGGCCTGGATATTGCTTAGAATGGCCAGGTGAGACTGAGGGTACTCGGTGTTCTTGCAGGGAATAAGTTTACCAGACGAGGCACCTAGGTGTCCTAAAAAGCCTACTGGCGTTCAAATGCTGCAGAGCAGCGACTACGGCCTCATGGAAACTGCTACACGCCTCTGCTTGTGCATAGCATTTCAGGGCCTTACCTCGAGGCAAGTTCTCACGTTGCTTGCCCTGTGAGCGACACAGCATGTTAGGATGCTGTATTTCTCCTTGAATAGAGTGACTTCAGGAGCGAGGTCCTCGATCAATTCTAAGCAGAGTGTTTCCTCAGAGCAGCTCAGATGAGGGCAATGTCGAAGACTTCCAGGGCATGTTGGACTGCCTAGAAATGTGGTTCTGATGCTGTTCGAGGGTTCTGGAAATGTAGCTCTCCTGAAGTAACGTAGAGTGTGTTGCCCGAGACTCGGCAGACACAGAGGGCCTCCGAGGGACGTATGGGACTCAATGCTGCTCAGCAGGCCCACAGGGGTGTGGAGGGAGTCAGTGATCTTGGAAGCAAAATGATGCTCACCCGAGGGGCCTAGGAGTCCTGAAAAGGGTCCTTCCTTTAATATAAAGCAGAACCTCCACAAGAGCTCATGGAAAGAGCTGCATGCCTCCCTTTCTGCAGGGCTACTCAGGGCCTTACCTCTAGGCAAGGCCTCACGTGGAGATTCCCTTTGGCTCTAGAGCATGGCAAGGTGAGCCCCACCCCGGCCAGTGAAGCTCCGTGTGTAGCCAGAGAAAACTCATTTTCTTCCCACACCCATGCCTACAGTGGTCACGGGGCGGTCAACAGCAGAGAATTTCAGGGAGCTTCACGACAGCAAGAATGGAGCTTTCCAAATGGAAAGCAAGGCTAGTACCATCATGCCCCCATTTCCGTGGGCAGAGGCAGCATACATCTCTGTGGTTTCTAACAAGTCAAAAGAGACACAGACTACACACTGGTTGCTTCCCTCAATCAACTTCTCGAGGCAGGGTGTTTTGCATCTAGTGAACGGCCGCACCAAGGAACGCCCTAGCCAAGCCTCTGGGCCCATGCCGCTTCAAAAGCCTGCAGCGCTACAGGAAAAACTGTGCTTTAGTTGCAATAGGAACGCAAGCCGTCTTTCTCCTGGAGGCAGGGTGACTTCAGGTAGGAGGTCCTGGATGGAAGGAGATGCCTAGTGTTTTTCTCTGTGCAGCTGAGACCTGGGAATGAGTGCGACTTCCACGTCCTGTTGGAACTTGCTAGAACGTGGCTCTTGAACCTGTGCGAGTGCTGTGAATCAAGATATCACAAGAAAGAGTGCAGGGTGTTGCCCATGACTCAGCAGACACAGAGGACCTCCGAGGGACCAATGGGCCTCGTTGTTGCTCAGCAGGCCTACAGGGGTGTGGAGGTACTCAGAGATATTGGAATAAAATGATGCTCACCCCAGGGGCCTAGGAGTCTTGAAAAGGGTACTTCCTTTAAAGTAAAGCAGAACAGCGACTAAGAGCTCATGGAAAGAGCTCCATGCCTCCCTTTCGGCATGGCTACTCAGGGCCTTACCTCGAGGCAAGGACTCACGTTGAGATTTCCTTGAGCTGTAGAGCATGGCATGATGAGTTCCACCCCGGCCACTGAAGCTCCGTGTGCAGCCAGAGAAAACTCATTTTCTTCCCAGACCCATGGCTACACTGGGTCGAGGCCTGTCAACAGCAGAGAATTTCAGGGAGCTTCACGGCAGCAAGAATGGAGGTTTCCAAAGAGAAAAGCAAGGCTAGTACCATCACGACCCCATTTCCATGTGCACAGGCAGCATACAAAACTCTGGTTTCTCACAAGACAAAAGAGACACAGCGTACCCACTAGTTCCTTCCCTGAAGCAACTTCTCGAGGCACGGCGTTCTGCATCTAGTGCACGGCCTCAACCAAGGAACGCCCTAGTTAGGTCTCGGGGCCGGTGCCTCTTCAAAAGCCTGCAGTGCTAGAGGAAAAACTCTGCTTTAGTTGCAATACGAACGCAAGCCGATTTTCTCCTGGAGGCAGGGTGACTTCAGGTAGGAGGTCCTGGAAGGAAGGCGAAGCCTAGTGTTTTCCTCAATGCAGCTCAGACTAGGGAATGTGTGCGCGATATCCACAGCAAGTTGGAACTTGCCAAAACGGTGCTCGTCAACCTGTGCGAGTGCTGTTCAATCAAGATATCCTAAGAAAGACTGCAGTGTGTTGCCCATGACTCAGCAGAAACAGAGGAACTCCGAGGGACATATGGGCCACGTTGTTGCTCAGCAGGCCTACAGGAGTGTGGAGGATCTCAGTGATCTTGGAACGAAAAGGATGCTCTCGCGAGGGGCCTAGGAGTGCTGAAAAGTGTACTTCCTTTAAAATAAAGCAGAACAGCGACTAAGAGCTCATGGAAAGAGCTGCATGCCTCCCTTTCTGTCTGGCTACTCAGGGCCTTACCTCGAGGCAAGGACTCACGTTGAGATTCCCTTTAGCTCTAGAGCATGGCAAGATGAGTCCCACCCCGGATAATGAAGCACCCTGTGTAGCCAGAGAAAACTCATTTTCTTCCCAGACCAATGCCTACAATAGCCAGGGTCCTGTCAACAGCAGAGAATTCAGGGAGCTTCAAGGCAGCATGAATGGAGCTTTCAAAATGGATAAGCAAGACAACTACCAACATGCCCACATTTCCCTAGGCACAAACAGCATACATCCCTGTGGTTTCACACAACTCAAAAGAGACACAGATTACACACTGCTTCCTTCCCTGAATCAAATTCTCGTGGCAGGGTGTTCTGCATCTAGTGAACTGCCTCAACCAAGGAGCGCCCTAGCTAGGCCTCTGGGCTCGTGCCTATCCAAAAGCTTGCAGTGCTATAGGAAAACTGTGCTTTAGTTGCAATAGGAAGCAAGGCGTCTTTCTCCTGGAGGCAGGGTGACTTCAGGTAGGAGTTCCTGGAAGGAAGGGGAAGCCTAGTGTTTTTCTGAGTGCAGCTCAGACTAGGGAATGTGTGCGACTTCCACAGCATGTTGGAACTTGCCAAAACGGTGCTCGTCAACCTGTGCGAGTGCTGTGAAACCAAGATATCCCAAGAAAGAGTGCAGTGTGTTGCCCATGACTCAGCAGACACAGAGGACCTCCGAGGGACCTATGGGCCTCGTTGTTGCTCAGCAAGCCAACAGGGGTGTGGAGGTACTCAGTGATCTTGGTACTAAAATGAGGCTGCCCCGAGGGTCCTAGGAGTGCTGAAAAGGCTACTTCCTTTAATATAAAGTAGAACAGCGACTAAGAGCTCATGGAAAGAGCTGCATGCCTCCTTACTGCATGGCTACACAGGGCCTTACCTCGAGGCAAGGACTGACGTTGAGATTCCTTATAGCTGTAGAGCATGGCAAGATGAGTCCCAGCCCTGGGTATGAAGCACACTGGGTAGCCAGAGAAAACTCATTTTCTTCCCAGACCAATGCCTACAATAGCCAGGGGCCTGCCCACAGCAGAGAATTTCAGGGAGCTTCACGGCAGCAAGAATGGAGGTTTCCCAATGGGAAACAAGGCTATTACCATCATACCCCCATTTCCGTGGGCACAGGCAGCATACATCTCTGTGGTTTCTAACAAGTCAAAAGAGACACAGAGTACACACTGGTTGCTTCCCTGAATCAACTTCTCGAGGCAGGGTGTTCTACCTCTAGTGAACGGCCTCACCAGGGAAAGCCCTAACTAGGCCTCTGGGCCCTTGCCTATTCAAAAGCCTGCAGTGCTACAGGAGAAACTGTGCTTCAGTTGCAATAGGAACGCAGCCGTCTTTCTCCTGGAGGCAGGGTGACTTCAGGTAGGAGGTCCTGGATGGAAGGAGAAGCCTAGTGTTTTTCTCTGTGCAGCTCAGACTAGGGAATGAGTGTGACTTCCACGGCATGTTGGAACTTGCCAGAACGGTGCTCGTCAATCTGTGAGATTGCTGGCTAAATCCAGATGTCCCAATAAGAGTGCACTGTGTAGCCCTTCACTCGGCATACACACTGTGAGTCGGAAAGCTCCTGGCCTGGATATTGCTTAGAATGGCCAGGTGAGACTGAGGGTACTCGGTGTTCTTGCAGGGAATAAGTTTACCAGACGAGGCACCTAGGTGTCCTAAAAAGCCTACTGGCGTTCAAAAGCTGCAGAGCAGCGACTACGTCCTCATGGAAACTGCTACACGCCTCTGCTTGTGCATAGCATTTCCGGGCCTTACCTCGAGGCAAGTTCTCACGTTGCTTGCCCTGTGAGCGACACAGCATGTTAGGATGCTGTATTTCTCCTTGAATAGAGTGACTTCAGGAGCGAGGTCCTCGATCAATTCTAAGCAGAGTGTTTCCTCAGAGCAGCTCAGACGAGGGCAATGTCGAAGACTTCCAGGGCATGTTGGACTGCCTAGAAATGTGGTTCTGATGTTGTTCGAGGGTTCTGGAAATGTAGCTCTCCTGAAGTGACGTATAGTGTGTTGCCCGAGACTCGGCAGACACAGAGGGCCTCCGAGGGACGTATGGGACTCAATTCTGCTCAGCAGGCCCACAGGGGTGTGGAGGGAGTCAGTGATCTTGGAAGCAAAATGATGCTCACCCGAAGGGCCTAGGAGTCCTGAAAAGGGTCCTTCCTATAATGTAAAGCAGAACCTCCACTAAGAGCTCATGGAAAGAGCTGCATGCCTCCCTTTCTGCAGGGCTACTCAGGGCCTTACCTCGAGGCAAGGACTCACGTGGAGATTCCCTTTGGCTCTAGAGCATGGCAAGGTGAGCCCCACCCCGGCCAGTGAAGCTCCGTGTGTAGCCAGAGAAAACTCATTTTCTTCCCACACCCATGCCTACAGTGGTCACGGGGCGGTCAACAGCAGAGAATTTCAGGGAGCTTCATGACAGCAAGAATGGAGCTTTCCAAATGGAAAGCAAGGCTAGTACCATCATGCCCCCATTTCCGTGGGCAGAGGCAGCATACATCTCTGTGGTTTCTAACAAGTCAAAAGAGACACAGACTACACACTGGTTGCTTCCCTCAATCAACTTCTCGAGGCAGGGTGTTTTGCATCTAGTGAACGGCCTCACCAAGGAACGCCCTAGCCAAGCCTCTGGGCCCATGCCGCTTCAAAAGCCTGCAGCGCTACAGGAAAAACTGTGCTTTAGTTGCAATAGGAACGCAAGCCGTCTTTCTCCTGGAGGCAGGGTGACTTCAGGTAGGAGGTCCTGGATGGAAGGAGATGCCTAGTGTTTTTCTCTGTGCAGCTCAGACCTGAGAATGAGTGCGACTTCCACGTCCTGTTGGAACTTGCTAGAACGTGGCTCTTGAACCTTTGCGAGTGCTGTGAATCAAGATATCACAAGAAAGAGTGCAGGGTGTTGCCCATGACTCAGCAGACACAGAGGACCTCCGAGGGACCAATGGGCCTCGTTGTTGCTCAGCAGGCCTACAGGGGTGTGGAGGTACTCAGAGATATTGGAATAAAATGATGCTCACCCCAGGGGCCTAGGAGTCCTGAAAAGGGTACTTCCATTTAAGTAAAGCAGAACAGCGACTAAGAGCTCATGGAAAGAGCTCCATGCCTCCCTTTCTGCATGGCTACTCAGGGCCTTACCTCGAGGCAAGGACTCACGTTGAGATTTCCTTGAGCTGTAGAGCATGGCATGATGAGTTCCACCCGGGCCACTGAAGCTCCGTGTGTAGCCAGAGAAAACTCATTTTCTTCCCAGACCCGTGGCTACAGTGGGTCGAGGCCTGTCAACAGCAGAGAATTTCAGGGAGCTTCACGGCAGCAAGAATGGAGGTTTCCAAAGAGAAAAGCAAGGCTAGTACCATCACGACCCCATTTCCATGTGCACAGGCAGCATACAAAACTCTGGTTTCTCACAAGACAAAAGAGACACAGCGTACCCACTAGTTCCTTCCCTGAAGCAACTTCTCGAGGCACGGCGTTCTGCATCTAGTGCACGGCCTCAACCAAGGAACGCCCTAGTTAGGCCTCGGGGCCGGTGCCTCTTCAAAAGCCTGCAGTGCTAGAGGAAAAACTCTGCTTTAGTTGCAATACGAACGCAAGCCGATTTTCTCCTGGAGGCAGGGTGACTTCAGGTAGGAGGTCCTGGAAGGAAGGCGAAGCCTAGTGTTTTCCTCAATGCAGCTCAGACTAGGGAATGTGTGCGCGATTTCCACAGCAAGTTGGAACTTGCCAAAACGGTGCTCGTCAACCTGTGCGAGTGCTGTTCGATCAAGATATCCTAAGAAAGACTGCAGTGTGTTGCCCATGACTCAGCAGACACAGAGGAACTCCGAGGGACATATGGGCCACGTTGTTGCTCAGCAGGCCTACAGGAGTGTGGAGGATCTCAGTGAACTTGGAACGAAAAGGATGCTCACCCGAGGGGCCTAGGAGTGCTGAAAAGTGTACTTCCTTTAAAATAAAGCAGAACAGCGACTAAGAGCTCATGGAAAGAGCTGCATGCCTCCGTTTCTGTCTGGCTACTCAGGGCCTTACCTCGAGGCAAGGACTCACGTTGAGATTCCCTTTAGCTCTAGAGCATGGCAAGATGAGTCCCACCCCGGATAATGAAGCACCCTCTGTAGCCAGAGAAAACTCATTTTCTTCCCAGACCAATGCCTACAATAGCCAGGGTCCTGTCAACAGCAGAGAATTCAGGGAGCTTCAAGGCAGCATGAATGGAGCTTTCAAAATAGATAAGCAAGTCTACTACCAACATGCCCGCATTTCCCTAGGCACAAACAGCATATAGGGATCTGTGGTTTCACACAACTCAAAAGAGACACAGATTACACACTGCTTCCTTCCCTGAATCAAATTCTCGTGGCAGGGTGTTCTGCATCTAGTGAACTGCCTCAACCAAGGAACGCCCTAGCTAGGCCTCTGGGCTCGTGCCTATTCAAAAGCTTGCAGTGCTATAGGAAAAACTGTGCTTTAGTTGCAATAGGAAGCAAGGCGTCTTTCTCCTGGAGGCAGGGTGACTTCAGGTAGGAGTTCCTGGAAGGAAGGGGAAGCCTAGTGTTTTTCTCACTGCAGCTCAGACTAGGGAATGTGTGCGACTTCCACAGCAAGTCGGAACTTGCCAGAACGGTGCTCGTGAACCTGTGCGAGTGCTGTGAAACCAAGATATCCCAAGAAAGAGTGCAGTGTGTTGCCCATGACTCAGCAGACACAGAGGACCTCCGAGGGACCTAAGGGCCTCGTTGTTGCTCAGCAAGCCAACAGGGGTGTGGAGGTACTCAGTGATCTTGGTACTAAAATGAGGCTGCCCCGAGGGTCCTAGGAGTGCTGAAAAGGCTACTTCCTTTAATATAAAGGAGAACAGCGACTAAGAGCTCATGGAAAGAGCTGCATGCCTCCCTTTCTGCATGGCTACTCAGGGCCTTACCTCGAGGCAAGGACTGACGTTGAGATTCCTTATAGCTCTAGAGCATGGCAAGATGAGTCCCAGCCCTGGGTATGAAGCACACTGGGTAGCCAGAGAAAACTCATTTTCTCCCCAGACCAATGCCTACAATAGCCAGGGGCCTGTCCACAGCAGAGAATTTCAGGGAGCTTCACGGCAGCAAGAATGGAGGTTTCCAAATGGGAAACAAGGCTATTACCATCATACCCCCATTTCCGTGGGCACAGGCAGCATACATCTCTGAGGTTTCTAACAAGTCAAAAGAGACACAGAGTACACACTGGTTGCTTCCCTGAATCAACTTCTCGAGGCAGGGTGTTCTACCTCTAGTGAACGGCCTCACCAGGGAAAGTCTTAGCTAGGCATCTGGGCCCTTGCCTATTCAAAAGCCTGCAGTGCTACAGGAGAAACTGTGCTTCAGTTGCAATAGGAACACAGCCGTCTTTCTCCTGGAGGCAGGGTGACTTCAGGTAGGAGGTCCTGGATGGAAGGAGAAGCCTAGTGTTTTTCTCTGTGCAGCTCAGACTAGGGAATGAGTGTGACTTCCACGGCATGTTGGAACTTGCCAGAACGGTGCTCGTCAATCTGTGCGATTGCTGGCTAAATCCAGATGTCCCAATAAGAGTGCACTGTGTAGCCCTTCACTCGGCATACACACTGTGAGTCGGAAAGCTCCTGGCCTGGATAGTGCTTAGAATGGCCAGGTGAGACTGAGGGTACTCGGTGTTCTTGCAGGGAATAAGTTTACCAGACGAGGCACCGAGGTGTCCTAAAAAGCCTACTGGCGTTCAAATGCTGCAGAGCAGCGACTACGTCCTCATGGAAACTGCTACACGCCTCTGCTTGTGCATAGCATTTCAGGGCCTTACCTCGAGGCAAGTTCTCACGTTGCTTGCCCTGTGAGCGACACAGCATGTTAGGATGCTGTATTTCTCCTTGAATAGAGTGACTTCAGGAGCGAGGTCCTCGATCAATTCTAAGCAGAGTGTTTCCTCAGAGCAGCTCAGACGAGGGCAATGTCGAAGACTTCCAGGGCATGTTGGACTGCCTAGAAATGTGGTTCTGATGCTGTTCGAGGGTTCTGGAAATGTAGCTCTCCTGAAGTAACGTATAGTGTGTTGCCCGAGACTCGGCAGACACAGAGGGCCTCCGAGGGACGTATGGGACTCAATGCTGCTCAGCAGGCCCACAGGGGTGTGGAGGGAGTCAGTGATCTTGGAAGCAAATGATGCTCACCCGAGGGGCCTAGGAGTCCTGAAAAGGGTCCTTCCTTTAATATAAAGCAGAACCTCCACTAAGAGCTCATGGAAAGAGCTGCATGCCTCCCTTTCTGCAGGGCTACTCAGGGCCTTACCTCGAGGCAAGGACTCACGTGGAGATTCCCTTTGGCTCTAGAGCATGGCAAGGTGAGCCCCACCCCGGCCAGTGAAGCTCCGTGTGTAGCCAGAGAAAACTCATTTTCTTCCCACACCCATGCCTACAGTGGTCACGGGGCGGTCAACAGCAGAGAATTTCAGGGAGCTTCACGACAGCAAGAATGGAGCTTTCCAAATGGAAAGCAAGGCTAGTACCATCATGCCCCCATTTCCGTGGGCAGAGGCAGCATACATCTCTGTGGTTTCTAACAAGTCAAAAGAGACACAGACTACACACTGGTTGCTTCCCTCAATCAACTTCTCGAGGCAGGGTGTTTTGCATCTAGTGAACGGCCTCACCAAGCCTCTGGGCCCATGCCGCTTCAAAAGCCTGCAGCGCTACAGGAAAAACTGTGCTTTAGTTGCAATAGGAACGCAAGCCGTCTTTCTCCTGGAGGCAGGGTGACTTCAGGTAGGAGGTCCTGGATAGAAGGAGATGCCTAGTGTTTTTCTCTGTGCAGCTCAGACTAGGGAATGAGTGCGACTTCCACGTCCTGTTGGAACTTGCTAGAACGTGGCTCTTGAACCTGTGCGAGTGCTGTGAATCAAGATATCACAAGAAAGAGTGCAGGGTGTTGCCCATGACTCAGCAGACACAGAGGACCTCCGAGGGACCAATGGGCCTCGTTGTTGCTCAGCAGGCCTACAGGGGTGTGGAGGTACTCAGAGATATTGGAATAAAATGATGCTCACCCCAGGGGCCTAGGAGTCCTGAAAAGGGTACTTCCTTTAAAGTGAAGCAGAACAGCGACTAAGAGCTCATGGAAAGAGCTCCATGCCTCCCTTTCGGCATGGCTACTCAGGGCCTTACATCGAGGCAAGGACTCACGTTGAGATTTCCTTGAGCTGTAGAGCATGGCATGATGAGTTCCACCCGGGCCACTGAAGCTCCGTGTGTAGCCAGAGAAAACTCATTTTCTTCCCAGACCCATGGCTACAGTGGGTCGAGGCCTGTCAACAGCAGAGAATTTCAGGGAGCTTCACGGCAGCAAGAATGGAGGTTTCCAAAGAGAAAAGCAAGGCTAGTACCGTCACGACCCCATTTTCATGTGCACAGGCAGCATACAAAACTCTGGTTTCTCACAAGACAAAAGAGACACAGCGTACCCACTAGTTCCTTCCCTGAAGCAACTTCTCGAGGCACGGGGTTCTGCATCTAGTGCACGGCCTCAACCAAGGAACGCCCTAGTTAGGCCTCGGGGCCGGTGCCTCTTCAAAAGCCTGCAGTGCTAGAGGAAAAACTCTGCTTTAGTTGCAATACGAACGCAAGCCGATTTTCTCCTGGAGGCAGGGTGACTTCAGGTAGGAGGTCCTGGAAGGAAGGCGAAGCCTAGTGTTTTCCTCAATGCAGCCCAGACTAGGGAATGTGTGCGCGATTTCCACAGCAAGTTGGAACTTGCCAAAACGGTGATCGTCAACCTGTGCGAGTGTTGTTCAATCAAGATATCCTAAGAAAGACTGCAGTGTGTTGCCCATGACTCAGCAGACACAGAGGAGCTCCGAGGGACATATGGGCCACTTTGTTGCTCAGCAGGCCTACAGGAGTGTGGAGGATTTCAGTAAATCTTGGAACGAAAAGGATGCTCACCCGAGGGGCCTAGGACTGCTGAAAAGTGTACTTCCTTTAAAATAAAGCAGAACAGCGACTAAGAGCTCATGGAAAGAGCTGCATGCCTCCCTTTCTGTCTGGCTACTCAGGGCCTTACCTCGAGGCAAGGACTCACGTTGAGATTCCCTTTAGCTCTAGAGCATGGCAAGATGAGTCCCACCCCGGATAATGAAGCACCCTCTGTAGCCAGAGAAAACTCATTTTCTTCCCAGACCAATGCCTACAATAGCCAGGGTCCTGTCAACAGCAGAGAATTCAGGGAGCTTCAAGGCAGCATGAATGGAGCTTTCAAAATGGATAAGCAAGTCTACTACCAACATGCCCACATTTCCCTAGGCACAAACAGCATACATCCCTGTGGTTTCACACAACTCAAAAGAGACACAGATTACACACTGCTTCCTTCCCTGAATCAAATTCTCGTGGCAGGGTGTTCTGCATCTAGTGAACTGCCTCAACCAAGGAACGCCCTAGCTAGGCCTCTGGGCTCGTGCCTATTCAAAAGCTTGCAGTGCTATAGGAAAAACTGTGCTTTAGTTGCAATAGGAAGCAAGGCGTCTTTCTCCTGGAGGCAGGGTGACTTCAGGTAGGAGTTCCTGGAAGGAAGGGGAAGCCTAGTGTTTTTCTCAGTGCAGCTCAGACTAGGGAATGTGTGCAACTTCCACAGCAAGTCGGAACTTGCCAGAACGGTGCTCGTGAACATGTGCGAGTGCTGTGAAACCAAGATATGCCAAGAAAGAGTGCAGTGTGTTGCCCATGACTCAGCAGACACAGAGGACCTCCGAGGGACCTAAGGGCCTCGTTGGTGCTCAGCAAGCCAATAGGGGTGTGGAGGTACTCAGTGATCTTGGTACTAAAATGAGGCTGCCCCGAGGGTCCTAGGAGTGCTGAAAAGGCTACTTCCTTTAATATAAAGGAGAACAGCGACTAAGAGCTCATGGAAAGAGCTGCATGCCTCCCTTTCTGCATGGCTACTCAGGGCCATACCTCGAGGCAAGGACTGACGTTGAGATTCCTTATAGCTCTAGAGCATGGCAAGATGAGTCCCAGCCCTGGGTATGAAGCACACTGGGTAGCCAGAGAAAACTCATTTTCTCCCCAGACCAATGCCTACAATAGCCAGGGGCCTGTCCACAGCAGAGAATTTCAGGGAGCTTCACGGCAGCAAGAATGGAGGTTTCCAAATGGGAAACAAGGCTATTACCATCATACCCCCATTTCCGTGGGCACAGGCAGCATACATCTCTGTGGTTTCTAACAAGTCAAAAGAGACACAGAGTACACACTGGTTGCTTCCCTGAATCAACTTCTCGAGGCAGGGTGTTCTACCTCTAGTGAACGGCCTCACCAGGGAAAGTCTTAGCTAGGCCTCTGGGCCCTTGCCTATTCAAAAGCCTGCAGTGCTACAGGAGAAACTGTGCTTCAGTTGCAATAGGAACGCAGCCGTCTTTCTCCTGGAGGCAGGGTGACTTCAGGTAGGAGGTCCTGGATGGAAGGAGAAGCCTAGTGTTTTCTCTGTGCAGCTCAGACTAGGGAATGAGTGTGACTTCCACGGCATGTTGGAACTTGCCAGAACGGTGCTCGTCAATCTGTGCGATTGCTGGCTAAATCCAGATGTCCCAATAAGAGTGCACTGTGTAGCCCTTCACTCGGCATACACACTGTGAGTCGGAAAGCTCCTGGCCTGGATATTGCTTAGAATGGCCAGGTGAGACTGAGGGTACTCGGTGTTCTTGCAGGGAATAAGTTTACCAGACGAGGCACCTAGGTGTCCTAAAAAGCCTACTGGCGTTCAAATGCTGCAGAGCAGCGACTACGGCCTCATGGAAACTGCTACACGCCTCTGCTTGTGCATAGCATTTCCGGGCCTTACCTCGAGGCAAGTTCTCACGTTGCTTGCCCTGTGAGCGACACAGCATGTTAGGATGCTGTATTTCTCCTTGAATAGAGTGACTTCAGGAGCGAGGTCCTCGATCAATTCTAAGCAGAGTGTTTCCTCAGAGCAGCTCAGATGAGGGCAATGTCGAAGACTTCCAGGGCATGTTGGACTGCCTAGAAATGTGGTTCTGATGCTGTTCGAGGGTTCTGGAAATGTAGCTCTCCTGAAGTAACGTAGAGTGTGTTGCCCGAGACTCGGCAGACACAGAGGGCCTCCGAGGGACGTATGGGACTCAATGCTGCTCAGCAGGCCCACAGGGGTGTGGAGGGAGTCAGTGATCTTGGAAGCAAAATGATGCTCACCCGAGGGGCCTAGGAGTCCTGAAAAGGGTCCTTCCTTTAATATAAAGCAGAACCTCCACAAGAGCTCATGGAAAGAGCTGCATGCCTCCCTTTCTGCAGGGCTACTCAGGGCCTTACCTCGAGGCAAGGACTCACGTGGAGATTCCCTTTGGCTCTAGAGCATGGCAAGGTGAGCCCCACCCCGGCCAGTGAAGCTCCGTGTGTAGCCAGAGAAAACTCATTTTCTTCCCACACCCATGCCTACAGTGGTCACGGGGCGGTCAACAGCAGAGAATTTCAGGGAGCTTCACGACAGCAAGAATGGAGCTTTCCAAATGGAAAGCAAGGCTAGTACCATCATGCCCCCATTTCCGTGGGCAGAGGCAGCATACATCTCTGTGGTTTCTAACAAGTCAAAAGAGACACAGACTACACACTGGTTGCTTCCCTCAATCAACTTCTCGATGCAGGGTGTTTTGCATCTAGTGAACGGCCGCACCAAGGAACGCCCTAGCCAAGCCTCTGGGCCCATGCCGCTTCAAAAGCCTGCAGCGCTACAGGAAAAACTGTGCTTTAGTTGCAATAGGAACGCAAGCCGTCTTTCTCCTGGAGGCAGGGTGACTTCAGGTAGGAGGTCCTGGATGGAAGGAGATGCCTAGTGTTTTTCTCTGTGCAGCTCAGACCTGGGAATGAGTGCGACTTCCACGTCCTGTTGGAACTTGCTAGAACGTGGCTCTTGAACCTGTGCGAGTGCTGTGAATCAAGATATCACAAGAAAGAGTGCAGGGTGTTGCCCATGACTCAGCAGACACAGAGGACCTCCGAGGGACCAATGGGCCTCGTTGTTGCTCAGCAGGCCTACAGGGGTGTGGAGGTACTCAGAGATATTGGAATAAAATGATGCTCACCCCAGGGGCCTAGGAGTCTTGAAAAGGGTACTTCCTTTAAAGTAAAGCAGAACAGCGACTAAGAGCTCATGGAAAGAGCTCCATGCCTCCCTTTCGGCATGGCTACTCAGGGCCTTACCTCGAGGCAAGGACTCACGTTGAGATTTCCTTGAGCTGTAGAGCATGGCATGATGAGTTCCACCCCGGCCACTGAAGCTCCGTGTGCAGCCAGAGAAAACTCATTTTCTTCCCAGACCCATGGCTACACTGGGTCGAGGCCTGTCAACAGCAGAGAATTTCAGGGAGCTTCACGGCAGCAAGAATGGAGGTTTCCAAAGAGAAAAGCAAGGCTAGTACCATCACGACCCCATTTCCATGTGCACAGGCAGCATACAAAACTCTGGTTTCTCACAAGACAAAAGAGACACAGCGTACCCACTAGTTCCTTCCCTGAAGCAACTTCTCGAGGCACGGCGTTCTGCATCTAGTGCACGGCCTCAACCAAGGAACGCCCTAGTTAGGCCTCGGGGCCGGTGCCTCTTCAAAAGCCTGCAGTGCTAGAGGAAAAACTCTGCTTTAGTTGCAATACGAACGCAAGCCGATTTTCTCCTGGAGGCAGGGTGACTTCAGGTAGGAGGTCCTGGAAGGAAGGCGAAGCCTAGTGTTTTCCTCAATGCAGCTCAGACTAGGGAATGTGTGCGCGATATCCACAGCAAGTTGGAACTTGCCAAAACGGTGCTCGTCAACCTGTGCGAGTGCTGTTCAATCAAGATATCCTAAGAAAGACTGCAGTGTGTTGCCCATGACTCAGCAGAAACAGAGGAACTCCGAGGGACATATGGGCCACGTTGTTGCTCAGCAGGCCTACAGGAGTGTGGAGGATCTCAGTGATCTTGGAACGAAAAGGATGCTCACCCGAGGGGCCTAGGAGTGCTGAAAAGTGTACTTCCTTTAAAATAAAGCAGAACAGCGACTAAGAGCTCATGGAAAGAGCTGCATGCCTCCGTTTCTGTCTGGCTACTCAGGGCCTTACCTCGAGGCAAGGACTCACGTTGAGATTCCCTTTAGCTCTAGAGCATGGCAAGATGAGTCCCACCCCGGATAATGAAGCACCCTGTGTAGCCAGAGAAAACTCATTTTCTTCCCAGACCAATGCCTACAATAGCCAGGGTCCTGTCAACAGCAGAGAATTCAGGGAGCTTCAAGGCAGCATGAATGGAGCTTTCAAAATGGATAAGCAAGTCGACTACCAACATGCCCACATTTCCCTAGGCACAAACAGCATACATCCCTGTGGTTTCACACAACTCAAAAGAGACACAGATTACACACTGCTTCCTTCCCTGAATCAAATTCTCGTGGCAGGGTGTTCTGCATCTAGTGAACTGCCTCAACCAAGGAGCCGCCCTAGCTAGGCCTCTGGGCTCGTGCCTATCCAAAAGCTTGCAGTGCTATAGGAAAAATGTGCTTTAGTTGCAATAGGAAGCAAGGCGTCTTTCTCCTGGAGGCAGGGTGACTTCAGGTAGGAGTTCCTGGAAGGAAGGGGAAGCCTAGTGTTTTTCTCAGTGCAGCTCAGACTAGGGAATGTGTGCGACTTCCACAGCAAGTTGGAACTTGCCAAAACGGTGCTCGTCAACCTGTGCGAGTGCTGTGAAACCAAGATATCCCAAGAAAGAGTGCAGTGTGTTGCCCATGACTCAGCAGACACAGAGGACCTCCGAGGGACCTATGGGCCTCGTTGTTGCTCAGCAAGCCAACAGGGGTGTGGAGGTACTCAGTGATCTTGGTACTAAAATGAGGCTGCCCCGAGGGTCCTAGGAGTGCTGAAAAGGCTACTTCCTTTAATATAAAGTAGAACAGCGACTAAGAGCTCATGGAAAGAGCTGCATGCCTCCTTACTGCATGGCTACACAGGGCCTTACCTCGAGGCAAGGACTGACGTTGAGATTCCTTATAGCTGTAGAGCATGGCAAGATGAGTCCCAGCCCTGGGTATGAAGCACACTGGGTAGCCAGAGAAAACTCATTTTCTTCCCAGACCA
Source organism: Eschrichtius robustus (assembly GCF_028021215.1). NCBI lineage: Eukaryota > Metazoa > Chordata > Mammalia > Artiodactyla > Eschrichtiidae > Eschrichtius > Eschrichtius robustus. The sequence goes on from NC_090832.1 coordinate 98,856,406, forward strand.
ATGCCTACAATAGCCAGGGGCCTGCCCACAGCAGAGAATTTCAGGGAGCTTCACGGCAGCAAGAATGGAGGTTTCCCAATGGGAAACAAGGCTATTACCATCATACCCCCATTTCCGTGGGCACAGGCAGCATACATCTCTGTGGTTTCTAACAAGTCAAAAGAGACACAGAGTACACACTGGTTGCTTCCCTGAATCAACTTCTCGAGGCAGGGTGTTCTACCTCTAGTGAACGGCCTCACCAGGGAAAGTCTTAGCTAGGCCTCTGGGCCCTTGCCTATTCAAAAGCCTGCAGTGCTACAGGAGAAACTGTGCTTCAGTTGCAATAGGAACGCAGCCGTCTTTCTCCTGGAGGCAGGGTGACTTCAGGTAGGAGGTCCTGGATGGAAGGAGAAGCCTAGTGTTTTCTCTGTGCAGCTCAGACTAGGGAATGAGTGTGACTTCCACGGCATGTTGGAACTTGCCAGAACGGTGCTCGTCAATCTGTGCGATTGCTGGCTAAATCCAGATGTCCCAATAAGAGTGCACTGTGTAGCCCTTCACTCGGCATACACACTGTGAGTCGGAAAGCTCCTGGCCTGGATATTGCTTAGAATGGCCAGGTGAGACTGAGGGTACTCGGTGTTCTTGCAGGGAATAAGTTTACCAGACGAGGCACCTAGGTGTCCTAAAAAGCCTACTGGCGTTCAAATGCTGCAGAGCAGCGACTACGGCCTCATGGAAACTGCTACACGCCTCTGCTTGTGCATAGCATTTCCGGGCCTTACCTCGAGGCAAGTTCTCACGTTGCTTGCCCTGTGAGCGACACAGCATGTTAGGATGCTGTATTTCTCCTTGAATAGAGTGACTTCAGGAGCGAGGTCCTCGATCAATTCTAAGCAGAGTGTTTCCTCAGAGCAGCTCAGATGAGGGCAATGTCGAAGACTTCCAGGGCATGTTGGACTGCCTAGAAATGTGGTTCTGATGCTGTTCGAGGGTTCTGGAAATGTAGCTCTCCTGAAGTAACGTAGAGTGTGTTGCCCGAGACTCGGCAGACACAGAGGGCCTCCGAGGGACGTATGGGACTCAATGCTGCTCAGCAGGCCCACAGGGGTGTGGAGGGAGTCAGTGATCTTGGAAGCAAAATGATGCTCACCCGAGGGGCCTAGGAGTCCTGAAAAGGGTCCTTCCTTTAATATAAAGCAGAACCTCCACAAGAGCTCATGGAAAGAGCTGCATGCCTCCCTTTCTGCAGGGCTACTCAGGGCCTTACCTCGAGGCAAGGACTCACGTGGAGATTCCCTTTGGCTCTAGAGCATGGCAAGGTGAGCCCCACCCCGGCCAGTGAAGCTCCGTGTGTAGCCAGAGAAAACTCATTTTCTTCCCACACCCATGCCTACAGTGGTCACGGGGCGGTCAACAGCAGAGAATTTCAGGGAGCTTCACGACAGCAAGAATGGAGCTTTCCAAATGGAAAGCAAGGCTAGTACCATCATGCCCCCATTTCCGTGGGCAGAGGCAGCATACATCTCTGTGGTTTCTAACAAGTCAAAAGAGACACAGACTACACACTGGTTGCTTCCCTCAATCAACTTCTCGATGCAGGGTGTTTTGCATCTAGTGAACGGCCGCACCAAGGAACGCCCTAGCCAAGCCTCTGGGCCCATGCCGCTTCAAAAGCCTGCAGCGCTACAGGAAAAACTGTGCTTTAGTTGCAATAGGAACGCAAGCCGTCTTTCTCCTGGAGGCAGGGTGACTTCAGGTAGGAGGTCCTGGATGGAAGGAGATGCCTAGTGTTTTTCTCTGTGCAGCTCAGACCTGGGAATGAGTGCGACTTCCACGTCCTGTTGGAACTTGCTAGAACGTGGCTCTTGAACCTGTGCGAGTGCTGTGAATCAAGATATCACAAGAAAGAGTGCAGGGTGTTGCCCATGACTCAGCAGACACAGAGGACCTCCGAGGGACCAATGGGCCTCGTTGTTGCTCAGCAGGCCTACAGGGGTGTGGAGGTACTCAGAGATATTGGAATAAAATGATGCTCACCCCAGGGGCCTAGGAGTCTTGAAAAGGGTACTTCCTTTAAAGTAAAGCAGAACAGCGACTAAGAGCTCATGGAAAGAGCTCCATGCCTCCCTTTCGGCATGGCTACTCAGGGCCTTACCTCGAGGCAAGGACTCACGTTGAGATTTCCTTGAGCTGTAGAGCATGGCATGATGAGTTCCACCCCGGCCACTGAAGCTCCGTGTGCAGCCAGAGAAAACTCATTTTCTTCCCAGACCCATGGCTACACTGGGTCGAGGCCTGTCAACAGCAGAGAATTTCAGGGAGCTTCACGGCAGCAAGAATGGAGGTTTCCAAAGAGAAAAGCAAGGCTAGTACCATCACGACCCCATTTCCATGTGCACAGGCAGCATACAAAACTCTGGTTTCTCACAAGACAAAAGAGACACAGCGTACCCACTAGTTCCTTCCCTGAAGCAACTTCTCGAGGCACGGCGTTCTGCATCTAGTGCACGGCCTCAACCAAGGAACGCCCTAGTTAGGCCTCGGGGCCGGTGCCTCTTCAAAAGCCTGCAGTGCTAGAGGAAAAACTCTGCTTTAGTTGCAATACGAACGCAAGCCGATTTTCTCCTGGAGGCAGGGTGACTTCAGGTAGGAGGTCCTGGAAGGAAGGCGAAGCCTAGTGTTTTCCTCAATGCAGCTCAGACTAGGGAATGTGTGCGCGATATCCACAGCAAGTTGGAACTTGCCAAAACGGTGCTCGTCAACCTGTGCGAGTGCTGTTCAATCAAGATATCCTAAGAAAGACTGCAGTGTGTTGCCCATGACTCAGCAGAAACAGAGGAACTCCGAGGGACATATGGGCCACGTTGTTGCTCAGCAGGCCTACAGGAGTGTGGAGGATCTCAGTGATCTTGGAACGAAAAGGATGCTCACCCGAGGGGCCTAGGAGTGCTGAAAAGTGTACTTCCTTTAAAATAAAGCAGAACAGCGACTAAGAGCTCATGGAAAGAGCTGCATGCCTCCGTTTCTGTCTGGCTACTCAGGGCCTTACCTCGAGGCAAGGACTCACGTTGAGATTCCCTTTAGCTCTAGAGCATGGCAAGATGAGTCCCACCCCGGATAATGAAGCACCCTGTGTAGCCAGAGAAAACTCATTTTCTTCCCAGACCAATGCCTACAATAGCCAGGGTCCTGTCAACAGCAGAGAATTCAGGGAGCTTCAAGGCAGCATGAATGGAGCTTTCAAAATGGATAAGCAAGTCGACTACCAACATGCCCACATTTCCCTAGGCACAAACAGCATACATCCCTGTGGTTTCACACAACTCAAAAGAGACACAGATTACACACTGCTTCCTTCCCTGAATCAAATTCTCGTGGCAGGGTGTTCTGCATCTAGTGAACTGCCTCAACCAAGGAGCCGCCCTAGCTAGGCCTCTGGGCTCGTGCCTATCCAAAAGCTTGCAGTGCTATAGGAAAAATGTGCTTTAGTTGCAATAGGAAGCAAGGCGTCTTTCTCCTGGAGGCAGGGTGACTTCAGGTAGGAGTTCCTGGAAGGAAGGGGAAGCCTAGTGTTTTTCTCAGTGCAGCTCAGACTAGGGAATGTGTGCGACTTCCACAGCAAGTTGGAACTTGCCAAAACGGTGCTCGTCAACCTGTGCGAGTGCTGTGAAACCAAGATATCCCAAGAAAGAGTGCAGTGTGTTGCCCATGACTCAGCAGACACAGAGGACCTCCGAGGGACCTATGGGCCTCGTTGTTGCTCAGCAAGCCAACAGGGGTGTGGAGGTACTCAGTGATCTTGGTACTAAAATGAGGCTGCCCCGAGGGTCCTAGGAGTGCTGAAAAGGCTACTTCCTTTAATATAAAGTAGAACAGCGACTAAGAGCTCATGGAAAGAGCTGCATGCCTCCTTACTGCATGGCTACACAGGGCCTTACCTCGAGGCAAGGACTGACGTTGAGATTCCTTATAGCTGTAGAGCATGGCAAGATGAGTCCCAGCCCTGGGTATGAAGCACACTGGGTAGCCAGAGAAAACTCATTTTCTTCCCAGACCAATGCCTACAATAGCCAGGGGCCTGCCCACAGCAGAGAATTTCAGGGAGCTTCACGGCAGCAAGAATGGAGGTTTCCCAATGGGAAACAAGGCTATTACCATCATACCCCCATTTCCGTGGGCACAGGCAGCATACATCTCTGTGGTTTCTAACAAGTCAAAAGAGACACAGAGTACACACTGGTTGCTTCCCTGAATCAACTTCTCGAGGCAGGGTGTTCTACCTCTAGTGAACGGCCTCACCAGGGAAAGCCCTAACTAGGCCTCTGGGCCCTTGCCTATTCAAAAGCCTGCAGTGCTACAGGAGAAACTGTGCTTCAGTTGCAATAGGAACGCAGCCGTCTTTCTCCTGGAGGCAGGGTGACTTCAGGTAGGAGGTCCTGGATGGAAGGAGAAGCCTAGTGTTTTTCTCTGTGCAGCTCAGACTAGGGAATGAGTGTGACTTCCACGGCATGTTGGAACTTGCCAGAACGGTGCTCGTCAATCTGTGCGATTGCTGGCTAAATCCAGATGTCCCAATAAGAGTGCACTGTGTAGCCCTTCACTCGGCATACACACTGTGAGTCGGAAAGCTCCTGGCCTGGATATTGCTTAGAATGGCCAGGTGAGACTGAGGGTACTCGGTGTTCTTGCAGGGAATAAGTTTACCAGACGAGGCACCTAGGTGTCCTAAAAAGCCTACTGGCGTTCAAAAGCTGCAGAGCAGCGACTAAGTCCTCATGGAAACTGCTACACGCCTCTGCTTGTGCATAGCATTTCCGGGCCTTACCTCGAGGCAAGTTCTCACGTTGCTTGCCCTGTGAGCGACACAGCATGTTAGGATGCTGTATTTCTCCTTGAATAGAGTGACTTCAGGAGCGAGGTCCTCGATCAATTCTAAGCAGAGTGTTTCCTCAGAGCAGCTCAGACGAGGGCAATGTCGAAGACTTCCAGGGCATGTTGGACTGCCTAGAAATGTGGTTCTGATGTTGTTCGAGGGTTCTGGAAATGTAGCTCTCCTGAAGTGACGTATAGTGTGTTGCCCGAGACTCGGCAGACACAGAGGGCCTCCGAGGGACGTATGGGACTCAATTCTGCTCAGCAGGCCCACAGGGGTGTGGAGGGAGTCAGTGATCGTGGAAGCAAAATGATGCTCACCCGAAGGGCCTAGGAGTCCTGAAAAGGGTCCTTCCTATAATGTAAAGCAGAACCTCCACTAAGAGCTCATGGAAAGAGCTGCATGCCTCCCTTTCTGCAGGGCTACTCAGGGCCTTACCTCGAGGCAAGGACTCACGTGGAGATTCCCTTTGGCTCTAGAGCATGGCAAGGTGAGCCCCACCCCGGCCAGTGAAGCTCCGTGTGTAGCCAGAGAAAACTCATTTTCTTCCCACACCCATGCCTACAGTGGTCACGGGGCGGTCAACAGCAGAGAATTTCAGGGAGCTTCATGACAGCAAGAATGGAGCTTTCCAAATGGAAAGCAAGGCTAGTACCATCATGCCCCCATTTCCGTGGGCAGAGGCAGCATACATCTCTGTGGTTTCTAACAAGTCAAAAGAGACACAGACTACACACTGGTTGCTTCCCTCAATCAACTTCTCGAGGCAGGGTGTTTTGCATCTAGTGAACGGCCTCACCAAGGAACGCCCTAGCCAAGCCTCTGGGCCCATGCCGCTTCAAAAGCCTGCAGCGCTACAGGAAAAACTGTGCTTTAGTTGCAATAGGAACGCAAGCCGTCTTTCTCCTGGAGGCAGGGTGACTTCAGGTAGGAGGTCCTGGATGGAAGGAGATGCCTAGTGTTTTTCTCTGTGCAGCTCAGACCTGAGAATGAGTGCGACTTCCACGTCCTGTTGGAACTTGCTAGAACGTGGCTCTTGAACCTTTGCGAGTGCTGTGAATCAAGATATCACAAGAAAGAGTGCAGGGTGTTGCCCATGACTCAGCAGACACAGAGGACCTCCGAGGGACCAATGGGCCTCGTTGTTGCTCAGCAGGCCTACAGGGGTGTGGAGGTACTCAGAGATATTGGAATAAAATGATGCTCACCCCAGGGGCCTAGGAGTCCTGAAAAGGGTACTTCCTTTTAAGTAAAGCAGAACAGCGACTAAGAGCTCATGGAAAGAGCTCCATGCCTCCCTTTCTGCATGGCTACTCAGGGCCTTACCTCGAGGCAAGGACTCACGTTGAGATTTCCTTGAGCTGTAGAGCATGGCATGATGAGTTCCACCCGGGCCACTGAAGCTCCGTGTGTAGCCAGAGAAAACTCATTTTCTTCCCAGACCCGTGGCTACAGTGGGTCGAGGCCTGTCAACAGCAGAGAATTTCAGGGAGCTTCACGGCAGCAAGAATGGAGGTTTCCAAAGAGAAAAGCAAGGCTAGTACCATCACGACCCCATTTCCATGTGCACAGGCAGCATACAAAACTCTGGTTTCTCACAAGACAAAAGAGACACAGCGTACCCACTAGTTCCTTCCCTGAAGCAACTTCTCTAGGCACGGCTTTCTGCATCTAGTGCACGGCCTCAACCAAGGAACGCCCTAGTTAGGCCTCGGGGCCGGTGCCTCTTCAAAAGCCTGCAGTGCTAGAGGAAAAACTCTGCTTTAGTTGCAATACGAACGCAAGCCGATTTTCTCCTGGAGGCAGGGTGACTTCAGGTAGGAGGTCCTGGAAGGAAGGCGAAGCCTAGTGTTTTCCTCAATGCAGCTCAGACTAGGGAATGTGTGCGCGATTTCCACAGCAAGTTGGAACTTGCCAAAACGGTGCTCGTCAACCTGTGCGAGTGCTGTTCGATCAAGATATCCTAAGAAAGACTGCAGTGTGTTGCCCATGACTCAGCAGACACAGAGGAACTCCGAGGGACATATGGGCCACGTTGTTGCTCAGCAGGCCTACAGGAGTGTGGAGGATCTCAGTGATCTTGGAACGAAAAGGATGCTCACCCGAGGGGCCTAGGAGTGCTGAAAAGTGTACTTCCTTTAAAATAAAGCAGAACAGCGACTAAGAGCTCATGGAAAGAGCTGCATGCCTCCGTTTCTGTCTGGCTACTCAGGGCCTTACCTCGAGGCAAGGACTCACGTTGAGATTCCCTTTAGCTCTAGAGCATGGCAAGATGAGTCCCACCCCGGATAATGAAGCACCCTGTGTAGCCAGAGAAAACTCATTTTCTTCCCAGACCAATGCCTACAATAGCCAGGGTCCTGTCAACAGCAGAGAATTCAGGGAGCTTCAAGGCAGCATGATTGGAGCTTTCAAAATGGATAAGCAAGGCTACTACCAACATGCCCGCATTTCCCTAGGCACAAACAGCATATAGGGATCTGTGGTTTCACACAACTCAAAAGAGACACAGATTACACACTGCTTCCTTCCCTGAATCAAATTCTCGTGGCAGGGTGTTCTGCATCTAGTGAACTGCCTCAACCAAGGAGCGCCCTAGCTAGGCCTCTGGGCTCGTGCCTATCCAAAAGCTTGCAGTGCTATAGGAAAAAATGTGCTTTAGTTGCAATAGGAAGCAAGGCGTCTTTCTCCTGGAGGCAGGGTGACTTCAGGTAGGAGTTCCTGGAAGGAAGGGGAAGCCTAGTGTTTTTCTCAGTGCAGCTCAGACTAGGGAATGTGTGCGACTTCCACAGCAAGTTGGAACTTGCCAAAACGGTGCTCGTCAACCTGTGCGAGTGCTGTGAAACCAAGATATCCCAAGAAAGAGTGCAGTGTGTTGCCCATGACTCAGCAGACACAGAGGACCTCCGAGGGACCTATGGGCCTCGTTGTTGCTCAGCAAGCCAACAGGGGTGTGGAGGTACTCAGTGATCTTGGTACTAAAATGAGGCTGCCCCGAGGGTCCTAGGAGTGCTGAAAAGGCTACTTCCTTTAATATAAAGTAGAACAGCGACTAAGAGCTCATGGAAAGAGCTGCATGCCTCCTTACTGCATGGCTACACAGGGCCTTACCTCGAGGCAAGGACTGACGTTGAGATTCCTTATAGCTGTAGAGCATGGCAAGATGAGTCCCAGCCCTGGGTATGAAGCACACTGGGTAGCCAGAGAAAACTCATTTTCTTCCCAGACCAATGCCTACAATAGCCAGGGGCCTGCCCACAGCAGAGAATTTCAGGGAGCTTCACGGCAGCAAGAATGGAGGTTTCCCAATGGGAAACAAGGCTATTACCATCATACCCCCATTTCCGTGGGCACAGGCAGCATACATCTCTGTGGTTTCTAACAAGTCAAAAGAGACACAGAGTACACACTGGTTGCTTCCCTGAATCAACTTCTCGAGGCAGGGTGTTCTACCTCTAGTGAACGGCCTCACCAGGGAAAGCCCTAACTAGGCCTCTGGGCCCTTGCCTATTCAAAAGCCTGCAGTGCTACAGGAGAAACTGTGCTTCAGTTGCAATAGGAACGCAGCCGTCTTTCTCCTGGAGGCAGGGTGACTTCAGGTAGGAGGTCCTGGATGGAAGGAGAAGCCTAGTGTTTTTCTCTGTGCAGCTCAGACTAGGGAATGAGTGTGACTTCCACGGCATGTTGGAACTTGCCAGAACGGTGCTCGTCAATCTGTGCGATTGCTGGCTAAATCCAGGTGTCCCAATAAGAGTGCACTGTGTAGCCCTTCACTCGGCATACACACTGTGAGTCGGAAAGCTCCTGGCCTGGATATTGCTTAGAATGGCCAGGTGAGACTGAGGGTACTCGGTGTTCTTGCAGGGAATAAGTTTACCAGACGAGGCACCTAGGTGTCCTAAAAAGCCTACTGGCGTTCAAAAGCTGCAGAGCAGCGACTACGTCCTCATGGAAACTGCTACACGCCTCTGCTTGTGCATAGCATTTCCGGGCCTTACCTCGAGGCAAGTTCTCACGTTGCTTGCCCTTTGAGCGACACAGCATGTTAGGATGCTGTATTTCTCCTTGAATAGAGTGACTTCAGGAGCGAGGTCCTCGATCAATTCTAAGCAGAGTGTTTCCTCAGAGCAGCTCAGACGAGGGCAATGTCGAAGACTTCCAGGGCATGTTGGACTGCCTAGAAATGTGGTTCTGATGTTGTTCGAGGGTTCTGGAAATGTAGCTCTCCTGAAGTGACGTATAGTGTGTTGCCCGAGACTCGGCAGACACAGAGGGCCTCCGAGGGACGTATGGGACTCAATTCTGCTCAGCAGGCCCACAGGGGTGTGGAGGGAGTCAGTGATCTTGGAAGCAAAATGATGCTCACCCGAAGGGCCTAGGAGTCCTGAAAAGGGTCCTTCCTATAATGTAAAGCAGAACCTCCACTAAGAGCTCATGGAAAGAGCTGCATGCCTCCCTTTCTGCAGGGCTACTCAGGGCCTTACCTCGAGGCAAGGACTAACGTGGAGATTCCCTTTGGCTCTAGAGCATGGCAAGGTGAGCCCCACCCCGGCCAGTGAAGCTCCGTGTGTAGCCAGAGAAAACTCATTTTCTTCCCACACCCATGCCTACAGTGGTCACGGGGCGGTCAACAGCAGAGAATTTCAGGGAGCTTCACGGCAGCAAGAATGGAGGTTTCCAAAGAGAAAAGCAAGGCTAGTACCTTCACGACCCCATTTCCGTGTGCACAGGCAGCATCCAAAACTCTGGTTTCTCACAAGACAAAGAGACACAGCGTACCCACTAGTTCCTTCCCTGAAGCAACTTCTCGAGGCACGGCGTTCTGCATCTAGTGCACGGCCTCAACCAAGGAACGCCCTAGTTAGGCCTCTGGGCCGGTGCCTCTTCAAAAGCCTGCAGTGCTAGAGGAAAAACTCTGCTTTAGTTGCAATACGAACGCAAGCCGATTTTCTCCTGGAGGCAGGGTGACTTCAGGTAGGAGGTCCTGGAAGGAAGGCGAAGCCTAGTGTTTTCCTCAATGCAGCTCAGACTAGGGAATGTGTGCGCGATTTCCACAGCAAGTTGGAACTTGCCAAAACGGAGCTCGTCAACCTGTGCGATTGCTGTTCGATCAAGATCTCCTAAGAAAGACTGCAGTGTGTTGCCCATGACTCAGCAGGCACAGAGGAACTCCGAGGGACATATGGGCCACGTTGTTGCTCAGCAGGCCTACAGGAGTGTGGAGGATCTCAGTGATCTTGGAACGAAAAGGATGCTCACCCGAGGGGCCTAGGAGTGCTGAAAAGTGTACTTCCTTTAAAATAAAGCAGAACAGCGACTAAGAGCTCATGGAAAGAGCTGCATGCCTCCCTTTCTGTCTGGCTACTCAGGGCCTTACCTCGAGGCAGGGACTCACGTTGAGATTCCCTTTAGCTCTAGAGCATGGCAAGATGAGTCCCACCCCGGATAATGAAGCACCCTGTGTAGCCAGAGAAAACTCATTTTCTACCCAGACCAATGCCTACAATAGCCAGGGTCCTGTCAACAGCAGAGAATTCAGGGAGCTTCAAGGCAGCATGAATGGAGCTTTCAAAATGGATAAGCAAGTCTACTACCAACATGCCCACATTTCCCTAGGCACAAACAGCATACATCCCTGTGGTTTCACACAACTCAAAAGAGACACAGATTACACACTGAATCAAATTCTCGTGGCAGGGTGTTCTGCATCTAGTGAACTGCCTCAACCAAGGAACGCCCTAGCTAGGCCTCTGGGCTCGTGCCTATTCAAAAGCTTGCAGTGCTATAGGAAGAACTGTGCTTTAGTTGCAATAGGAAGCAAGGCGTCGTTCTCCTGGAGGCAGGGTGACTTCAGGTAGGAGTTCCTGGAAGGAAGGGGAAGCCTAGTGTTTTTCTCAGTGCAGCTCAGACTAGGGAATGTGTGCGACTTCCACAGCAAGTCGGAACTTGCCAGAACGGTGCTCGTGAACCTGTGCGAGTGCTGTGAAACCAAGATATGCCAAGAAAGAGTGCAGTGTGTTGCCCATGACTCAGCAGACACAGAGGACCTCCGAGGGACCTAAGGGCCTCGTTGTTGCTCAGCAAGCCAACAGGGGTGTGGAGGTACTCAGTGATCTTGGTACTAAAATGAGGCTGCCCCGAGGGTCCTAGGAGTGCTGAAAAGGCTACTTCCTTTAATATAAAGGAGAACAGCGACTAAGAGCTCATGGAAAGAGCTGCATGCCTCCCTTTCTGCATGGCTACTCAGGGCCTTACCTCGAGGCAAGGACTGACGTTCAGATTCCTTATAGCTCTAGAGCATGGCAAGATGAGTCCCAGCCCTGGGTATGAAGCACACTGGGTAGCCAGAGAAAACTCATTTTCTCCCCAGACCAATGCCTACAATAGCCAGGGGCCTGTCCACAGCAGAGAATTTCAGGGAGCTTCACGGCAGCAAGAATGGAGGTTTCCAAATGGGAAACAAGGCTATTACCATCATACCCCCATTTCCGTGGGCACAGGCAGCATACATCTCTGAGGTTTCTAACAAGTCAAAAGAGACACAGAGTACACACTGGTTGCTTCCCTGAATCAACTTCTCGAGGCAGGGTGTTCTACCTCTAGTGAACGGCCTCACCAGGGAAAGTCTTAGCTAGGCATCTGGGCCCTTGCCTATTCAAAAGCCTGCAGTGCTACAGGAGAAACTGTGCTTCAGTTGCAATAGGAACACAGCCGTCTTTCTCCTGGAGGCAGGGTGACTTCAGGTAGGAGGTCCTGGATGGAAGGAGAAGCCTAGTGTTTTTCTCTGTGCAGCTCAGACTAGGGAATGAGTGTGACTTCCACGGCATGTTGGAACTTGCCAGAACGGTGCTCGTCAATCTGTGCGATTGCTGGCTAAATCCAGATGTCCCAATAAGAGTGCACTGTGTAGCCCTTCACTCGGCATACACACTGTGAGTCGGAAAGCTCCTGGCCTGGATAGTGCTTAGAATGGCCAGGTGAGACTGAGGGTACTCGGTGTTCTTGCAGGGAATAAGTTTACCAGACGAGGCACCGAGGTGTCCTAAAAAGCCTACTGGCGTTCAAATGCTGCAGAGCAGCGACTACGTCCTCATGGAAACTGCTACACGCCTCTGCTTGTGCATAGCATTTCAGGGCCTTACCTCGAGGCAAGTTCTCACGTTGCTTGCCCTGTGAGCGACACAGCATGTTAGGATGCTGTATTTCTCCTTGAATAGAGTGACTTCAGGAGCGAGGTCCTCGATCAATTCTAAGCAGAGTGTTTCCTCAGAGCAGCTCAGACGAGGGCAATGTCGAAGACTTCCAGGGCATGTTGGACTGCCTAGAAATGTGGTTCTGATGCTGTTCGAGGGTTCTGGAAATGTAGCTCTCCTGAAGTAACGTATAGTGTGTTGCCCGAGACTCGGCAGACACAGAGGGCCTCCGAGGGACGTATGGGACTCAATGCTGCTCAGCAGGCCCACAGGGGTGTGGAGGGAGTCAGTGATCTTGGAAGCAAATGATGCTCACCCGAGGGGCCTAGGAGTCCTGAAAAGGGTCCTTCCTTTAATATAAAGCAGAACCTCCACTAAGAGCTCATGGAAAGAGCTGCATGCCTCCCTTTCTGCAGGGCTACTCAGGGCCTTACCTCGAGGCAAGGACTCACGTGGAGATTCCCTTTGGCTCTAGAGCATGGCAAGGTGAGCCCCACCCCGGCCAGTGAAGCTCCGTGTGTAGCCAGAGAAAACTCATTTTCTTCCCACACCCATGCCTACAGTGGTCACGGGGCGGTCAACAGCAGAGAATTTCAGGGAGCTTCACGACAGCAAGAATGGAGCTTTCCAAATGGAAAGCAAGGCTAGTACCATCATGCCCCCATTTCCGTGGGCAGAGGCAGCATACATCTCTGTGGTTTCTAACAAGTCAAAAGAGACACAGACTACACACTGGTTGCTTCCCTCAATCAACTTCTCGAGGCAGGGTGTTTTGCATCTAGTGAACGGCCTCACCAAGCCTCTGGGCCCATGCCGCTTCAAAAGCCTGCAGCGCTACAGGAAAAACTGTGCTTTAGTTGCAATAGGAACGCAAGCCGTCTTTCTCCTGGAGGCAGGGTGACTTCAGGTAGGAGGTCCTGGATAGAAGGAGATGCCTAGTGTTTTTCTCTGTGCAGCTCAGACTAGGGAATGAGTGCGACTTCCACGTCCTGTTGGAACTTGCTAGAACGTGGCTCTTGAACCTGTGCGAGTGCTGTGAATCAAGATATCACAAGAAAGAGTGCAGGGTGTTGCCCATGACTCAGCAGACACAGAGGACCTCCGAGGGACCAATGGGCCTCGTTGTTGCTCAGCAGGCCTACAGGGGTGTGGAGGTACTCAGAGATATTGGAATAAAATGATGCTCACCCCAGGGGCCTAGGAGTCCTGAAAAGGGTACTTCCTTTAAAGTGAAGCAGAACAGCGACTAAGAGCTCATGGAAAGAGCTCCATGCCTCCCTTTCGGCATGGCTACTCAGGGCCTTACATCGAGGCAAGGACTCACGTTGAGATTTCCTTGAGCTGTAGAGCATGGCATGATGAGTTCCACCCGGGCCACTGAAGCTCCGTGTGTAGCCAGAGAAAACTCATTTTCTTCCCAGACCCATGGCTACAGTGGGTCGAGGCCTGTCAACAGCAGAGAATTTCAGGGAGCTTCACGGCAGCAAGAATGGAGGTTTCCAAAGAGAAAAGCAAGGCTAGTACCGTCACGACCCCATTTTCATGTGCACAGGCAGCATACAAAACTCTGGTTTCTCACAAGACAAAAGAGACACAGCGTACCCACTAGTTCCTTCCCTGAAGCAACTTCTCGAGGCACGGGGTTCTGCATCTAGTGCACGGCCTCAACCAAGGAACGCCCTAGTTAGGCCTCGGGGCCGGTGCCTCTTCAAAAGCCTGCAGTGCTAGAGGAAAAACTCTGCTTTAGTTGCAATACGAACGCAAGCCGATTTTCTCCTGGAGACAGGGTGACTTCAGGTAGGAGGTCCTGGAAGGAAGGCGAAGCCTAGTGTTTTCCTCAATGCAGCCCAGACTAGGGAATGTGTGCGCGATTTCCACAGCAAGTTGGAACTTGCCAAAACGGTGATCGTCAACCTGTGCGAGTGTTGTTCAATCAAGATATCCTAAGAAAGACTGCAGTGTGTTGCCCATGACTCAGCAGACACAGAGGAGCTCCGAGGGACATATGGGCCACTTTGTTGCTCAGCAGGCCTACAGGAGTGTGGAGGATTTCAGTAAATCTTGGAACGAAAAGGATGCTCACCCGAGGGGCCTAGGACTGCTGAAAAGTGTACTTCCTTTAAAATAAAGCAGAACAGCGACTAAGAGCTCATGGAAAGAGCTGCATGCCTCCCTTTCTGTCTGGCTACTCAGGGCCTTACCTCGAGGCAAGGACTCACGTTGAGATTCCCTTTAGCTCTAGAGCATGGCAAGATGAGTCCCACCCCGGATAATGAAGCACCCTCTGTAGCCAGAGAAAACTCATTTTCTTCCCAGACCAATGCCTACAATAGCCAGGGTCCTGTCAACAGCAGAGAATTCAGGGAGCTTCAAGGCAGCATGAATGGAGCTTTCAAAATGGATAAGCAAGTCTACTACCAACATGCCCACATTTCCCTAGGCACAAACAGCATACATCCCTGTGGTTTCACACAACTCAAAAGAGACACAGATTACACACTGCTTCCTTCCCTGAATCAAATTCTCGTGGCAGGGTGTTCTGCATCTAGTGAACTGCCTCAACCAAGGAACGCCCTAGCTAGGCCTCTGGGCTCGTGCCTATTCAAAAGCTTGCAGTGCTATAGGAAAAACTGTGCTTTAGTTGCAATAGGAAGCAAGGCGTCTTTCTCCTGGAGGCAGGGTGACTTCAGGTAGGAGTTCCTGGAAGGAAGGGGAAGCCTAGTGTTTTTCTCAGTGCAGCTCAGACTAGGGAATGTGTGCAACTTCCACAGCAAGTCGGAACTTGCCAGAACGGTGCTCGTGAACATGTGCGAGTGCTGTGAAACCAAGATATGCCAAGAAAGAGTGCAGTGTGTTGCCCATGACTCAGCAGACACAGAGGACCTCCGAGGGACCTAAGGGCCTCGTTGGTGCTCAGCAAGCCAATAGGGGTGTGGAGGTACTCAGTGATCTTGGTACTAAAATGAGGCTGCCCCGAGGGTCCTAGGAGTGCTGAAAAGGCTACTTCCTTTAATATAAAGGAGAACAGCGACTAAGAGCTCATGGAAAGAGCTGCATGCCTCCCTTTCTGCATGGCTACTCAGGGCCATACCTCGAGGCAAGGACTGACGTTGAGATTCCTTATAGCTCTAGAGCATGGCAAGATGAGTCCCAGCCCTGGGTATGAAGCACACTGGGTAGCCAGAGAAAACTCATTTTCTCCCCAGACCAATGCCTACAATAGCCAGGGGCCTGTCCACAGCAGAGAATTTCAGGGAGCTTCACGGCAGCAAGAATGGAGGTTTCCAAATGGGAAACAAGGCTATTACCATCATACCCCCATTTCCGTGGGCACAGGCAGCATACATCTCTGTGGTTTCTAACAAGTCAAAAGAGACACAGAGTACACACTGGTTGCTTCCCTGAATCAACTTCTCGAGGCAGGGTGTTCTACCTCTAGTGAACGGCCTCACCAGGGAAAGTCTTAGCTAGGCCTCTGGGCCCTTGCCTATTCAAAAGCCTGCAGTGCTACAGGAGAAACTGTGCTTCAGTTGCAATAGGAACGCAGCCGTCTTTCTCCTGGAGGCAGGGTGACTTCAGGTAGGAGGTCCTGGATGGAAGGAGAAGCCTAGTGTTTTCTCTGTGCAGCTCAGACTAGGGAATGAGTGTGACTTCCACGGCATGTTGGAACTTGCCAGAACGGTGCTCGTCAATCTGTGCGATTGCTGGCTAAATCCAGATGTCCCAATAAGAGTGCACTGTGTAGCCCTTCACTCGGCATACACACTGTGAGTCGGAAAGCTCCTGGCCTGGATATTGCTTAGAATGGCCAGGTGAGACTGAGGGTACTCGGTGTTCTTGCAGGGAATAAGTTTACCAGACGAGGCACCTAGGTGTCCTAAAAAGCCTACTGGCGTTCAAATGCTGCAGAGCAGCGACTACGGCCTCATGGAAACTGCTACACGCCTCTGCTTGTGCATAGCATTTCCGGGCCTTACCTCGAGGCAAGTTCTCACGTTGCTTGCCCTGTGAGCGACACAGCATGTTAGGATGCTGTATTTCTCCTTGAATAGAGTGACTTCAGGAGCGAGGTCCTCGATCAATTCTAAGCAGAGTGTTTCCTCAGAGCAGCTCAGATGAGGGCAATGTCGAAGACTTCCAGGGCATGTTGGACTGCCTAGAAATGTGGTTCTGATGCTGTTCGAGGGTTCTGGAAATGTAGCTCTCCTGAAGTAACGTAGAGTGTGTTGCCCGAGACTCGGCAGACACAGAGGGCCTCCGAGGGACGTATGGGACTCAATGCTGCTCAGCAGGCCCACAGGGGTGTGGAGGGAGTCAGTGATCTTGGAAGCAAAATGATGCTCACCCGAGGGGCCTAGGAGTCCTGAAAAGGGTCCTTCCTTTAATATAAAGCAGAACCTCCACAAGAGCTCATGGAAAGAGCTGCATGCCTCCCTTTCTGCAGGGCTACTCAGGGCCTTACCTCGAGGCAAGGACTCACGTGGAGATTCCCTTTGGCTCTAGAGCATGGCAAGGTGAGCCCCACCCCGGCCAGTGAAGCTCCGTGTGTAGCCAGAGAAAACTCATTTTCTTCCCACACCCATGCCTACAGTGGTCACGGGGCGGTCAACAGCAGAGAATTTCAGGGAGCTTCACGACAGCAAGAATGGAGCTTTCCAAATGGAAAGCAAGGCTAGTACCATCATGCCCCCATTTCCGTGGGCAGAGGCAGCATACATCTCTGTGGTTTCTAACAAGTCAAAAGAGACACAGACTACACACTGGTTGCTTCCCTCAATCAACTTCTCGATGCAGGGTGTTTTGCATCTAGTGAACGGCCGCACCAAGGAACGCCCTAGCCAAGCCTCTGGGCCCATGCCGCTTCAAAAGCCTGCAGCGCTACAGGAAAAACTGTGCTTTAGTTGCAATAGGAACGCAAGCCGTCTTTCTCCTGGAGGCAGGGTGACTTCAGGTAGGAGGTCCTGGATGGAAGGAGATGCCTAGTGTTTTTCTCTGTGCAGCTCAGACCTGGGAATGAGTGCGACTTCCACGTCCTGTTGGAACTTGCTAGAACGTGGCTCTTGAACCTGTGCGAGTGCTGTGAATCAAGATATCACAAGAAAGAGTGCAGGGTGTTGCCCATGACTCAGCAGACACAGAGGACCTCCGAGGGACCAATGGGCCTCGTTGTTGCTCAGCAGGCCTACAGGGGTGTGGAGGTACTCAGAGATATTGGAATAAAATGATGCTCACCCCAGGGGCCTAGGAGTCTTGAAAAGGGTACTTCCTTTAAAGTAAAGCAGAACAGCGACTAAGAGCTCATGGAAAGAGCTCCATGCCTCCCTTTCGGCATGGCTACTCAGGGCCTTACCTCGAGGCAAGGACTCACGTTGAGATTTCCTTGAGCTGTAGAGCATGGCATGATGAGTTCCACCCCGGCCACTGAAGCTCCGTGTGCAGCCAGAGAAAACTCATTTTCTTCCCAGACCCATGGCTACACTGGGTCGAGGCCTGTCAACAGCAGAGAATTTCAGGGAGCTTCACGGCAGCAAGAATGGAGGTTTCCAAAGAGAAAAGCAAGGCTAGTACCATCACGACCCCATTTCCATGTGCACAGGCAGCATACAAAACTCTGGTTTCTCACAAGACAAAAGAGACACAGCGTACCCACTAGTTCCTTCCCTGAAGCAACTTCTCGAGGCACGGCGTTCTGCATCTAGTGCACGGCCTCAACCAAGGAACGCCCTAGTTAGGCCTCGGGGCCGGTGCCTCTTCAAAAGCCTGCAGTGCTAGAGGAAAAACTCTGCTTTAGTTGCAATACGAACGCAAGCCGATTTTCTCCTGGAGGCAGGGTGACTTCAGGTAGGAGGTCCTGGAAGGAAGGCGAAGCCTAGTGTTTTCCTCAATGCAGCTCAGACTAGGGAATGTGTGCGCGATATCCACAGCAAGTTGGAACTTGCCAAAACGGTGCTCGTCAACCTGTGCGAGTGCTGTTCAATCAAGATATCCTAAGAAAGACTGCAGTGTGTTGCCCATGACTCAGCAGAAACAGAGGAACTCCGAGGGACATATGGGCCACGTTGTTGCTCAGCAGGCCTACAGGAGTGTGGAGGATCTCAGTGATCTTGGAACGAAAAGGATGCTCACCCGAGGGGCCTAGGAGTGCTGAAAAGTGTACTTCCTTTAAAATAAAGCAGAACAGCGACTAAGAGCTCATGGAAAGAGCTGCATGCCTCCGTTTCTGTCTGGCTACTCAGGGCCTTACCTCGAGGCAAGGACTCACGTTGAGATTCCCTTTAGCTCTAGAGCATGGCAAGATGAGTCCCACCCCGGATAATGAAGCACCCTGTGTAGCCAGAGAAAACTCATTTTCTTCCCAGACCAATGCCTACAATAGCCAGGGTCCTGTCAACAGCAGAGAATTCAGGGAGCTTCAAGGCAGCATGAATGGAGCTTTCAAAATGGATAAGCAAGTCGACTACCAACATGCCCACATTTCCCTAGGCACAAACAGCATACATCCCTGTGGTTTCACACAACTCAAAAGAGACACAGATTACACACTGCTTCCTTCCCTGAATCAAATTCTCGTGGCAGGGTGTTCTGCATCTAGTGAACTGCCTCAACCAAGGAGCCGCCCTAGCTAGGCCTCTGGGCTCGTGCCTATCCAAAAGCTTGCAGTGCTATAGGAAAAATGTGCTTTAGTTGCAATAGGAAGCAAGGCGTCTTTCTCCTGGAGGCAGGGTGACTTCAGGTAGGAGTTCCTGGAAGGAAGGGGAAGCCTAGTGTTTTTCTCAGTGCAGCTCAGACTAGGGAATGTGTGCGACTTCCACAGCAAGTTGGAACTTGCCAAAACGGTGCTCGTCAACCTGTGCGAGTGCTGTGAAACCAAGATATCCCAAGAAAGAGTGCAGTGTGTTGCCCATGACTCAGCAGACACAGAGGACCTCCGAGGGACCTATGGGCCTCGTTGTTGCTCAGCAAGCCAACAGGGGTGTGGAGGTACTCAGTGATCTTGGTACTAAAATGAGGCTGCCCCGAGGGTCCTAGGAGTGCTGAAAAGGCTACTTCCTTTAATATAAAGTAGAACAGCGACTAAGAGCTCATGGAAAGAGCTGCATGCCTCCTTACTGCATGGCTACACAGGGCCTTACCTCGAGGCAAGGACTGACGTTGAGATTCCTTATAGCTGTAGAGCATGGCAAGATGAGTCCCAGCCCTGGGTATGAAGCACACTGGGTAGCCAGAGAAAACTCATTTTCTTCCCAGACCAATGCCTACAATAGCCAGGGGCCTGCCCACAGCAGAGAATTTCAGGGAGCTTCACGGCAGCAAGAATGGAGGTTTCCCAATGGGAAACAAGGCTATTACCATCATACCCCCATTTCCGTGGGCACAGGCAGCATACATCTCTGTGGTTTCTAACAAGTCAAAAGAGACACAGAGTACACACTGGTTGCTTCCCTGAATCAACTTCTCGAGGCAGGGTGTTCTACCTCTAGTGAACGGCCTCACCAGGGAAAGCCCTAACTAGGCCTCTGGGCCCTTGCCTATTCAAAAGCCTGCAGTGCTACAGGAGAAACTGTGCTTCAGTTGCAATAGGAACGCAGCCGTCTTTCTCCTGGAGGCAGGGTGACTTCAGGTAGGAGGTCCTGGATGGAAGGAGAAGCCTAGTGTTTTTCTCTGTGCAGCTCAGACTAGGGAATGAGTGTGACTTCCACGGCATGTTGGAACTTGCCAGAACGGTGCTCGTCAATCTGTGCGATTGCTGGCTAAATCCAGATGTCCCAATAAGAGTGCACTGTGTAGCCCTTCACTCGGCATACACACTGTGAGTCGGAAAGCTCCTGGCCTGGATATTGCTTAGAATGGCCAGGTGAGACTGAGGGTACTCGGTGTTCTTGCAGGGAATAAGTTTACCAGACGAGGCACCTAGGTGTCCTAAAAAGCCTACTGGCGTTCAAAAGCTGCAGAGCAGCGACTAAGTCCTCATGGAAACTGCTACACGCCTCTGCTTGTGCATAGCATTTCCGGGCCTTACCTCGAGGCAAGTTCTCACGTTGCTTGCCCTGTGAGCGACACAGCATGTTAGGATGCTGTATTTCTCCTTGAATAGAGTGACTTCAGGAGCGAGGTCCTCGATCAATTCTAAGCAGAGTGTTTCCTCAGAGCAGCTCAGACGAGGGCAATGTCGAAGACTTCCAGGGCATGTTGGACTGCCTAGAAATGTGGTTCTGATGTTGTTCGAGGGTTCTGGAAATGTAGCTCTCCTGAAGTGACGTATAGTGTGTTGCCCGAGACTCGGCAGACACAGAGGGCCTCCGAGGGACGTATGGGACTCAATTCTGCTCAGCAGGCCCACAGGGGTGTGGAGGGAGTCAGTGATCGTGGAAGCAAAATGATGCTCACCCGAAGGGCCTAGGAGTCCTGAAAAGGGTCCTTCCTATAATGTAAAGCAGAACCTCCACTAAGAGCTCATGGAAAGAGCTGCATGCCTCCCTTTCTGCAGGGCTACTCAGGGCCTTACCTCGAGGCAAGGACTCACGTGGAGATTCCCTTTGGCTCTAGAGCATGGCAAGGTGAGCCCCACCCCGGCCAGTGAAGCTCCGTGTGTAGCCAGAGAAAACTCATTTTCTTCCCACACCCATGCCTACAGTGGTCACGGGGCGGTCAACAGCAGAGAATTTCAGGGAGCTTCATGACAGCAAGAATGGAGCTTTCCAAATGGAAAGCAAGGCTAGTACCATCATGCCCCCATTTCCGTGGGCAGAGGCAGCATACATCTCTGTGGTTTCTAACAAGTCAAAAGAGACACAGACTACACACTGGTTGCTTCCCTCAATCAACTTCTCGAGGCAGGGTGTTTTGCATCTAGTGAACGGCCTCACCAAGGAACGCCCTAGCCAAGCCTCTGGGCCCATGCCGCTTCAAAAGCCTGCAGCGCTACAGGAAAAACTGTGCTTTAGTTGCAATAGGAACGCAAGCCGTCTTTCTCCTGGAGGCAGGGTGACTTCAGGTAGGAGGTCCTGGATGGAAGGAGATGCCTAGTGTTTTTCTCTGTGCAGCTCAGACCTGAGAATGAGTGCGACTTCCACGTCCTGTTGGAACTTGCTAGAACGTGGCTCTTGAACCTTTGCGAGTGCTGTGAATCAAGATATCACAAGAAAGAGTGCAGGGTGTTGCCCATGACTCAGCAGACACAGAGGACCTCCGAGGGACCAATGGGCCTCGTTGTTGCTCAGCAGGCCTACAGGGGTGTGGAGGTACTCAGAGATATTGGAATAAAATGATGCTCACCCCAGGGGCCTAGGAGTCCTGAAAAGGGTACTTCCTTTTAAGTAAAGCAGAACAGCGACTAAGAGCTCATGGAAAGAGCTCCATGCCTCCCTTTCTGCATGGCTACTCAGGGCCTTACCTCGAGGCAAGGACTCACGTTGAGATTTCCTTGAGCTGTAGAGCATGGCATGATGAGTTCCACCCGGGCCACTGAAGCTCCGTGTGTAGCCAGAGAAAACTCATTTTCTTCCCAGACCCGTGGCTACAGTGGGTCGAGGCCTGTCAACAGCAGAGAATTTCAGGGAGCTTCACGGCAGCAAGAATGGAGGTTTCCAAAGAGAAAAGCAAGGCTAGTACCATCACGACCCCATTTCCATGTGCACAGGCAGCATACAAAACTCTGGTTTCTCACAAGACAAAAGAGACACAGCGTACCCACTAGTTCCTTCCCTGAAGCAACTTCTCTAGGCACGGCTTTCTGCATCTAGTGCACGGCCTCAACCAAGGAACGCCCTAGTTAGGCCTCGGGGCCGGTGCCTCTTCAAAAGCCTGCAGTGCTAGAGGAAAAACTCTGCTTTAGTTGCAATACGAACGCAAGCCGATTTTCTCCTGGAGGCAGGGTGACTTCAGGTAGGAGGTCCTGGAAGGAAGGCGAAGCCTAGTGTTTTCCTCAATGCAGCTCAGACTAGGGAATGTGTGCGCGATTTCCACAGCAAGTTGGAACTTGCCAAAACGGTGCTCGTCAACCTGTGCGAGTGCTGTTCGATCAAGATATCCTAAGAAAGACTGCAGTGTGTTGCCCATGACTCAGCAGACACAGAGGAACTCCGAGGGACATATGGGCCACGTTGTTGCTCAGCAGGCCTACAGGAGTGTGGAGGATCTCAGTGATCTTGGAACGAAAAGGATGCTCACCCGAGGGGCCTAGGAGTGCTGAAAAGTGTACTTCCTTTAAAATAAAGCAGAACAGCGACTAAGAGCTCATGGAAAGAGCTGCATGCCTCCGTTTCTGTCTGGCTACTCAGGGCCTTACCTCGAGGCAAGGACTCACGTTGAGATTCCCTTTAGCTCTAGAGCATGGCAAGATGAGTCCCACCCCGGATAATGAAGCACCCTGTGTAGCCAGAGAAAACTCATTTTCTTCCCAGACCAATGCCTACAATAGCCAGGGTCCTGTCAACAGCAGAGAATTCAGGGAGCTTCAAGGCAGCATGATTGGAGCTTTCAAAATGGATAAGCAAGGCTACTACCAACATGCCCGCATTTCCCTAGGCACAAACAGCATATAGGGATCTGTGGTTTCACACAACTCAAAAGAGACACAGATTACACACTGCTTCCTTCCCTGAATCAAATTCTCGTGGCAGGGTGTTCTGCATCTAGTGAACTGCCTCAACCAAGGAGCGCCCTAGCTAGGCCTCTGGGCTCGTGCCTATCCAAAAGCTTGCAGTGCTATAGGAAAAAATGTGCTTTAGTTGCAATAGGAAGCAAGGCGTCTTTCTCCTGGAGGCAGGGTGACTTCAGGTAGGAGTTCCTGGAAGGAAGGGGAAGCCTAGTGTTTTTCTCAGTGCAGCTCAGACTAGGGAATGTGTGCGACTTCCACAGCAAGTTGGAACTTGCCAAAACGGTGCTCGTCAACCTGTGCGAGTGCTGTGAAACCAAGATATCCCAAGAAAGAGTGCAGTGTGTTGCCCATGACTCAGCAGACACAGAGGACCTCCGAGGGACCTATGGGCCTCGTTGTTGCTCAGCAAGCCAACAGGGGTGTGGAGGTACTCAGTGATCTTGGTACTAAAATGAGGCTGCCCCGAGGGTCCTAGGAGTGCTGAAAAGGCTACTTCCTTTAATATAAAGTAGAACAGCGACTAAGAGCTCATGGAAAGAGCTGCATGCCTCCTTACTGCATGGCTACACAGGGCCTTACCTCGAGGCAAGGACTGACGTTGAGATTCCTTATAGCTGTAGAGCATGGCAAGATGAGTCCCAGCCCTGGGTATGAAGCACACTGGGTAGCCAGAGAAAACTCATTTTCTTCCCAGACCAATGCCTACAATAGCCAGGGGCCTGCCCACAGCAGAGAATTTCAGGGAGCTTCACGGCAGCAAGAATGGAGGTTTCCCAATGGGAAACAAGGCTATTACCATCATACCCCCATTTCCGTGGGCACAGGCAGCATACATCTCTGTGGTTTCTAACAAGTCAAAAGAGACACAGAGTACACACTGGTTGCTTCCCTGAATCAACTTCTCGAGGCAGGGTGTTCTACCTCTAGTGAACGGCCTCACCAGGGAAAGCCCTAACTAGGCCTCTGGGCCCTTGCCTATTCAAAAGCCTGCAGTGCTACAGGAGAAACTGTGCTTCAGTTGCAATAGGAACGCAGCCGTCTTTCTCCTGGAGGCAGGGTGACTTCAGGTAGGAGGTCCTGGATGGAAGGAGAAGCCTAGTGTTTTTCTCTGTGCAGCTCAGACTAGGGAATGAGTGTGACTTCCACGGCATGTTGGAACTTGCCAGAACGGTGCTCGTCAATCTGTGCGATTGCTGGCTAAATCCAGGTGTCCCAATAAGAGTGCACTGTGTAGCCCTTCACTCGGCATACACACTGTGAGTCGGAAAGCTCCTGGCCTGGATATTGCTTAGAATGGCCAGGTGAGACTGAGGGTACTCGGTGTTCTTGCAGGGAATAAGTTTACCAGACGAGGCACCTAGGTGTCCTAAAAAGCCTACTGGCGTTCAAAAGCTGCAGAGCAGCGACTACGTCCTCATGGAAACTGCTACACGCCTCTGCTTGTGCATAGCATTTCCGGGCCTTACCTCGAGGCAAGTTCTCACGTTGCTTGCCCTGTGAGCGACACAGCATGTTAGGATGCTGTATTTCTCCTTGAATAGAGTGACTTCAGGAGCGAGGTCCTCGATCAATTCTAAGCAGAGTGTTTCCTCAGAGCAGCTCAGACGAGGGCAATGTCGAAGACTTCCAGGGCATGTTGGACTGCCTAGAAATGTGGTTCTGATGTTGTTCGAGGGTTCTGGAAATGTAGCTCTCCTGAAGTGACGTATAGTGTGTTGCCCGAGACTCGGCAGACACAGAGGGCCTCCGAGGGACGTATGGGACTCAATTCTGCTCAGCAGGCCCACAGGGGTGTGGAGGGAGTCAGTGATCTTGGAAGCAAAATGATGCTCACCCGAAGGGCCTAGGAGTCCTGAAAAGGGTCCTTCCTATAATGTAAAGCAGAACCTCCACTAAGAGCTCATGGAAAGAGCTGCATGCCTCCCTTTCTGCAGGGCTACTCAGGGCCTTACCTCGAGGCAAGGACTAACGTGGAGATTCCCTTTGGCTCTAGAGCATGGCAAGGTGAGCCCCACCCCGGCCAGTGAAGCTCCGTGTGTAGCCAGAGAAAACTCATTTTCTTCCCACACCCATGCCTACAGTGGTCACGGGGCGGTCAACAGCAGAGAATTTCAGGGAGCTTCACGGCAGCAAGAATGGAGGTTTCCAAAGAGAAAAGCAAGGCTAGTACCTTCACGACCCCATTTCCGTGTGCACAGGCAGCATCCAAAACTCTGGTTTCTCACAAGACAAAGAGACACAGCGTACCCACTAGTTCCTTCCCTGAAGCAACTTCTCGAGGCACGGCGTTCTGCATCTAGTGCACGGCCTCAACCAAGGAACGCCCTAGTTAGGCCTCTGGGCCGGTGCCTCTTCAAAAGCCTGCAGTGCTAGAGGAAAAACTCTGCTTTAGTTGCAATACGAACGCAAGCCGATTTTCTCCTGGAGGCAGGGTGACTTCAGGTAGGAGGTCCTGGAAGGAAGGCGAAGCCTAGTGTTTTCCTCAATGCAGCTCAGACTAGGGAATGTGTGCGCGATTTCCACAGCAAGTTGGAACTTGCCAAAACGGAGCTCGTCAACCTGTGCGATTGCTGTTCGATCAAGATCTCCTAAGAAAGACTGCAGTGTGTTGCCCATGACTCAGCAGGCACAGAGGAACTCCGAGGGACATATGGGCCACGTTGTTGCTCAGCAGGCCTACAGGAGTGTGGAGGATCTCAGTGATCTTGGAACGAAAAGGATGCTCACCCGAGGGGCCTAGGAGTGCTGAAAAGTGTACTTCCTTTAAAATAAAGCAGAACAGCGACTAAGAGCTCATGGAAAGAGCTGCATGCCTCCCTTTCTGTCTGGCTACTCAGGGCCTTACCTCGAGGCAGGGACTCACGTTGAGATTCCCTTTAGCTCTAGAGCATGGCAAGATGAGTCCCACCCCGGATAATGAAGCACCCTGTGTAGCCAGAGAAAACTCATTTTCTACCCAGACCAATGCCTACAATAGCCAGGGTCCTGTCAACAGCAGAGAATTCAGGGAGCTTCAAGGCAGCATGAATGGAGCTTTCAAAATGGATAAGCAAGTCTACTACCAACATGCCCACATTTCCCTAGGCACAAACAGCATACATCCCTGTGGTTTCACACAACTCAAAAGAGACACAGATTACACACTGCTTCCTTCCCTGAATCAAATTCTCGTGGCAGGGTGTTCTGCATCTAGTGAACTGCCTCAACCAAGGAACGCCCTAGCTAGGCCTCTGGGCTCGTGCCTATTCAAAAGCTTGCAGTGCTATAGGAAAAACTGTGCTTTAGTTGCAATAGGAAGCAAGGCGTCGTTCTCCTGGAGGCAGGGTGACTTCAGGTAGGAGTTCCTGGAAGGAAGGGGAAGCCTAGTGTTTTTCTCAGTGCAGCTCAGACTAGGGAATGTGTGCGACTTCCACAGCAAGTCGGAACTTGCCAGAACGGTGCTCGTGAACCTGTGCGAGTGCTGTGAAACCAAGATATCCCAAGAAAGAGTGCAGTGTGTTGCCCATGACTCAGCAGACACAGAGGACCTCCGAGGGACCTAAGGGCCTCGTTGTTGCTCAGCAAGCCAACAGGGGTGTGGAGGTACTCAGTGATCTTGGTACTAAAATGAGGCTGCCCCGAGGGTCCTAGGAGTGCTGAAAAGGCTACTTCCTTTAATATAAAGGAGAACAGCGACTAAGAGCTCATGGAAAGAGCTGCATGCCTCCCTTTCTGCATGGCTACTCAGGGCCTTACCTCGAGGCAAGGACTGACGTTGAGATTCCTTATAGCTCTAGAGCATGGCAAGATGAGTCCCAGCCCTGGGTATGAAGCACACTGGGTAGCCAGAGAAAACTCATTTTCTCCCCAGACCAATGCCTACAATAGCCAGGGGCCTGTCCACAGCAGAGAATTTCAGGGAGCTTCACGGCAGCAAGAATGGAGGTTTCCAAATGGGAAACAAGGCTATTACCATCATATACCCCCATTTCCGTGGGCACAGGCAGCATACATCTCTGTGGTTTCTAACAAGTCAAAAGAGACCCAGAGTACACACTGGTTGCTTCCCTGAATCAACTTCTCGAGGCAGGGTGTTCTACCTCTAGTGAACGGCCTCACCAGGGAAAGCCCTAGCTAGGCCTCTGGGCCCTTGCGTATTCAAAAGCCTGCAGTGCTACAGGAGAAACTGTGCTTCCGTTGCAATAGGAACGCAGCCGTCTTTCTCCTGGAGGCAGGGTGACTTCAGGTAGGAGGTCCTGGATGGAAGGAGAAGCCTAGTGTTTTTCTCTGTGCAGCTCAGACTAGGGAATGAGTGTGACTTCCACGGCATGTTGGAACTTGCTAGAACGGTGCTCGTCAATCTGTGCGATTGCTGGCTAAATCCAGATGTCCCAATAAGAGTGCACTGTGTAGCCCTTCACTCGGCATACACACTGTGAGTCGGAAAGCTCCTGGCCTGGATAGTGCTTAGAATGGCCAGGTGAGACTGAGGGTACTCGGTGTTCTTGCAGGGAATAAGTTTACCAGACGAGGCACCTAGGTGTCCTAAAAAGCCTACTGGCGTTCAAATGCTGCAGAGCAGCGACTACGGCCTCATGGAAACTGCTACACGCCTCTGCTTGTGCATAGCATTTCAGGGCCTTACCTCGAGGCAAATTCTCACGTTGCTTGCCCTGTGAGCGGCACAGCATGATAGGATGCTGTATTTCTCCTTGACTAGAGTGACTTCAGGAACGAGGTCCTCGATCAATTCTAAGCAGAGTGTTTCCTCAGAGCAGCTCAGACGAGGGCAATGTCGAAGACTTCCAGGGCATGTTGGACTGCCTAGAAATGTGGTTCTGATGCTGTTCGAGGGTTCTGGAAATGTAGCTCTCCTGAAGTAACGTAGAGTGTGTTGCCCGAGACTCGGCAGACACAGAGGGCCTCCGAGGGACGTATGGGACTCAATGCTGCTCAGCAGGCCCACAGGGGTGTGGAGGGAGTCAGTGATCTTGGAAGCAAAATGATGCTCACCCGAGAGACCTAGGAGTCCTGAAAAGGGTCCTTCCTTTAATATAAAGCAGAACCTCCACTAAGAGCTCATGGAAAGAGCTGCATGCCTCCCTTTCTGCAGGGCTACTCAGGGCCTTACCTCGAGGCGAGGACTCACGTGGAGATTCCCTTTGGCTCTAGAGCATGGCAAGGTGAGCCCCACCCCGGCCAGTGAAGCTCCGCGTGTAGCCAGAGAAAACTCATTTTCTTCCCACACCCATGCCTACAGTGGTCACGGGGCGGTCAACAGCAGAGAATTTCAGGGAGCTTCACGGCAGCAAGAATGGAGGTTTCCCAAGAGAAAAGCAAGGCTAGTACCATCACGACCCCATTTCCATGTGCACAAGCAGCATCCAAAACTCTGGTTTCTCACAAGACAAAAGAGACACAGCGTACCCACTAGTTCCTTCCCTGAAGCAACTTCTCGAGGCACGGCGTTCTGCATCTAGTGCACGGCCTCAACCAAGGAACGCCCTAGTTAGGCCTCGGGGCCGGTGCCTCTTCAAAAGCCTGCAGTGCTAGAGGAAAAACTCTGCTTTAGTTGCAATACGAACGCAAGCCGATTTTCTCCTGGAGGCAGGGTGACTTCAGGTAGGAGGTCCTGGAAGGAAGGCGAAGCCTAGTGTTTTCCTCAATGCAGCTCAGACTAGGGAATGTGTGCGCGATATCCACAGCAAGTTGGAACTTGCCAAAACGGTGCTCGTCAACCTGTGCGAGTGCTGTTCAATCAAGATCTCCTAAGAAAGACTGCAGTGTGTTGCCCATGACTCAGCAGACACAGAGGAACTCCGAGGGACATATGGGCCACGTTGTTGCTCAGCAGGCCTACAGGAGTGTGGAGGATTTCAGTAAATCTTGGAACGAAAAGGTTGCTCACCCGAGGGGCCTAGGACTGCTGAAAAGTGTACTTCCTTTAAAATAAAGCAGAACAGCGACTAAGAGCTCATGGAAAGAGCTGCATGCCTCCCTTTCTGTCTGGCTACTCAGGGCCTTACCTCGAGGCAAGGACTCACGTTGAGATTCCCTTTAGCTCTAGAGCATGGCAAGATGAGTCCCACCCCGGATAATGAAGCACCCTCTGTAGCCAGAGAAAACTCATTTTCTTCCCAGACCAATGCCTACAATAGCCAGGGTCCTGTCAACAGCAGAGAATTCAGGGAGCTTCAAGGCAGCATGAATGGAGCTTTCAAAATGGATAAGCAAGTCTACTACCAACATGCCCACATTTCCCTAGGCACAAACAGCATACATCCCTGTGGTTTCACACAACTCAAAAGAGACACAGATTACACACTGCTTCCTTCCCTGAATCAAATTCTCGTGGCAGGGTGTTCTGCATCTAGTGAACTGCCTCAACCAAGGAACGCCCTAGCTAGGCCTCTGGGCTCGTGCCTATTCAAAAGCTTGCAGTGCTATAGGAAAAACTGTGCTTTAGTTGCAATAGGAAGCAAGGCGTCTTTCTCCTGGAGGCAGGGTGACTTCAGGTAGGAGTTCCTGGAAGGAAGGGGAAGCCTAGTGTTTTTCTCAGTGCAGCTCAGACTAGGGAATGTGTGCAACTTCCACAGCAAGTCGGAACTTGCCAGAACGGTGCTCGTGAACCTGTGCGAGTGCTGTGAAACCAAGATATGCCAAGAAAGAGTGCAGTGTGTTGCCCATGACTCAGCAGACACAGAGGACCTCCGAGGGACCTAAGGGCCTCGTTGGTGCTCAGCAAGCCAACAGGGGTGTGGAGGTACTCAGTGATCTTGGTACTAAAATGAGGCTGCCCCGAGGGTCCTAGGAGTGCTGAAAAGGCTACTTCCTTTAATATAAAGGAGAACAGCGACTAAGAGCTCATGGAAAGAGCTGCATGCCTCCCTTTCTGCATGGCTACTCAGGGCCTTACCTCGAGGCAAGGACTGACGTTGAGATTCCTTATAGCTCTAGAGCATGGCAAGATGAGTCCCAGCCCTGGGTATGAAGCACACTGGGTAGCCAGAGAAAACTCATTTTCTCCCCAGACCAATGCCTACAATAGCCAGGGGCCTGTCCACAGCAGAGAATTTCAGGGAGCTTCACGGCAGCAAGAATGGAGGTTTCCAAATGGGAAACAAGGCTATTACCATCATACCCCCATTTCCGTGGGCACAGGCAGCATACATCTCTGTGGTTTCTAACAAGTCAAAAGAGACCCAGAGTACACACTGGTTGCTTCCCTGAATCAACTTCTCGAGGCAGGGTGTTCTACCTCTAGTGAACGGCCTCACCAGGGAAAGCCCTAGCTAGGCCTCTGGGCCCTTGCCTATTCAAAAGCCTGCAGTGCTACAGGAGAAACTGTGCTTCAGTTGCAATAGGAACGCAGCCGTCTTTCTCCTGGAGGCAGGGTGATTTCAGGTAGGAGGTCCTTGATGGAAGGAGAAGCCTAGTGTTTTCTCTGTGCAGCTCAGACTAGGGAATGAGTGTGACTTCCACGGCATGTTGGAACTTGCCAGAACGGTGCTCGTCAATCTGTGCGATTGCTGGCTAAATCCAGATGTCCCAATAAGAGTGCACTGTGTAGCCCTTCACTCGGCATACACACTGTGAGTCGGAAAGCTCCTGGCCTGGATATTGCTTAGAATGGCCAGGTGAGACTGAGGGTACTCGGTGTTCTTGCAGGAAATAAGTTTACCAGACGAGGCACCGAGGTGTCCTAAAAAGCCTACTGGCGTTCAAATGCTGCAGAGCAGCGACTACGGCCTCATGGAAACTGCTACACGCCTCTGCTTGTGCATAGCATTTCCGGGCCTTACCTCGAGGCAAGTTCTCACGTTGCTTGCCCTGTGAGCGACACAGCATGTTAGGATGCTGTATTTCTCCTTGAATAGAGTGACTTCAGGAGCGAGGTCCTCGATCAATTCTAAGCAGAGTGTTTCCTCAGAGCAGCTCAGACGAGGGCAATTTCGAAGACTTCCAGGGCATGTTGGACTGCCTAGAAATGTGGTTCTGATGCTGTTCGAGTGTTCTGGAAATGTAGCTCTCCTGAAGTAACGTAGAGTGTGTTGCCCGAGACTCGGCAGACACAGAGGGCCTCCGAGGGACGTATGGGACTCAATGCTGCTCAGCAGGCCCACAGGGGTGTGGAGGGAGTCAGTGATCTTGGAAGCAAAATGATGCTCACCCGAGGGGCCTAGGAGTCCTGAAAAGGGTCCTTCCTTTAATATAAAGCAGAACCTCCACTAAGAGCTCATGGAAAGAGCTGCATGCCTCCCTTTCTGCAGGGCTACTCAGGGCCTTACCTCGAGGCAAGGACTCACGTGGAGATTCCCTTTGGCTCTAGAGCATGGCAAGGTGAGCCCCACCCCGGCCAGTGAAGCTCCGTGTGTAGCCAGAGAAAACTCATTTTCTTCCCACACCCATGCCTACAGTGGTCACGGGGCGGTCAACAGCAGAGAATTTCAGGGAGCTTCACGACAGCAAGAATGGAGCTTTCCAAATGGAAAGCAAGGCTAGTACCATCATGCCCCCATTTCCGTGGGCAGAGGCAGCATACATCTCTGTGGTTTCTAACAAGTCAAAAGAGACACAGACTATACACTGGTTGCTTCCCTCAATCAACTTCTCGAGGCAGGGTGTTTTGCATCTAGTGAACAGCCTCACCAAGCCTCTGGGCCCATGCCGCTTCAAAAGCCTGCAGCGCTACAGGAAAAACTGTGCTTTAGTTGCAATAGGAACGCAAGCCGTCTTTCTCCTGGAGGCAGGGTGACTTCAGGTAGGAGGTCCTGGATGGAAGGAAATGCCTAGTGTTTTTCTCTGTGCAGCTCAGACTAGGGAATGAGTGCGACTTCCACGTCCTGTTGGAACTTGCTAGAACGTGGCTCTTGAACCTGTGCGAGTGCTGTGAATCAAGATATCACAAGAAAGAGTGCAGGGTGTTGCCCATGACTCAGCAGACACAGAGGACCTCCGAGGGACCAATGGGCCTCGTTGTTGCTCAGCAGGCCTACAGGGGTGTGGAGGTACTCAGAGATATTGGAATAAAATGATGCTCACCCCAGGGGCCTAGGAGTCCTGAAAAGGGTACTTCCTTTAAAGTGAAGCAGAACAGCGACTAAGAGCTCATGGAAAGAGCTCCATGCCTCCCTTTCGGCATGGCTACTCAGGGCCTTACCTCGAGGCAAGGACTCACGTTGAGATTTCCTTGAGCTGTAGAGCATGGCATGATGAGTTCCACCCGGGCCACTGAAGCTCCGTGTGTAGCCAGAGAAAACTCATTTTCTTCCCAGACCCATGGCTACAGTGGGTCGAGGCCTGTCAACAGCAGAGAATTTCAGGGAGCTTCACGGCAGCAAGAATGGTGGTTTCCAAAGAGAAAAGCAAGGCTAGTACCGTCACGACCCCATTTCCATGTGCACAGGCAGCATACAAAACTCTGGTTTCTCACAAGACAAAAGAGACACAGCGTACCCACTAGTTCCTTCCCTGAAGCAACTTCTCGAGGCACGGGGTTCTGCATCTAGTGCACGGCCTCAACCAAGGAACGCCCTAGTTAGGCCTCGGGGCCGGTGCCTCTTCAAAAGCCTGCAGTGCTAGAGGAAAAACTCTGCTTTAGTTGCAATACGAACGCAAGCCGTTTTTCTCCTGGAGGCAGGGTGACTTCAGGTAGGAGGTCCTGGAAGGAAGGCGAAGCCTAGTGTTTTCCTCAATGCAGCCCAGACTAGGGAATGTGTGCGCGATATCCACAGCAAGTTGGAACTTGCCAAAACGGTGCTCGTCAACCTGTGCGAGTGCTGTTCAATCAAGATCTCCTAAGAAAGACTGCAGTGTGTTGCCCATGACTCAGCAGACACAGAGGAGCTCCGAGGGACATATGGGCCACTTTGTTGCTCAGCAGGCCTACAGGAGTGTGGAGGATCTCAGTAAATCTTGGAACGAAAATGATGCTCACCCGAGGGGCCTAGGAGTGCTGAAAAGTGTACTTCCTTTAAAATAAAGCAGAACAGCGACTAAGAGCTCATGGAAAGAGCTGCATGCCTCCCTTTCTGTCTGGCTACTCAGGGCCTTACCTCGAGGCAAGGACTCACGTTGAGATTCCCTTTAGCTCTAGAGCATGGCAAGATGAGTCCCACCCCGGATAATGAAGCACCCTGTGTAGCCAGAGAAAACTCATTTTCTTCCCAGACCAATGCCTACAATAGCCAGGGTCCTGTCAACAGCAGAGAATTCAGGGAGCTTCAAGGCAGCATGAATGGAGCTTTCAAAATGGATAAGCAAGTCTACTACCAACATGCCCACATTTCCCTAGGCACAAACAGCATACATCCCTGTGGTTTCACACAACTCAAAAGAGACACAGATTACACACTGCTTCCTTCCCTGAATCAAATTCTCGTGGCAGGGTGTTCTGCATCTAGTGAACTGCCTCAACCAAGGAACGCCCTAGCTAGGCCTCTGGGCTCGTGCCTATTCAAAAGCTTGCAGTGCTATAGGAAAAACTGTGCTTTAGTTGCAATAGGAAGCAAGGCGTCTTTCTCCTGGAGGCAGGGTGACTTCAGGTAGGAGTTCCTGGAAGGAAGGGGAAGCCTAGTGTTTTTCTCAGTGCAGCTCAGACTAGGGAATGTGTGCGACTTCCACAGCAAGTCGGAACTTGCCAGAACGGTGCTCGTGAACCTGTGCGAGTGCTGTGAAACCAAGATATCCCAAGAAAGAGTGCAGTGTGTTGCCCATGACTCAGCAGACACAGAGGACCTCCGAGGGACCTAAGGGCCTCGTTGTTGCTCAGCAAGCCAACAGGGGTGTGGAGGTACTCAGTGATCTTGGTACTAAAATGAGGCTGCCCCGAGGGTCCTAGGAGTGCTGAAAAGGCTACTTCCTTTAATATAAAGGAGAACAGCGACTAAGAGCTCATGGAAAGAGCTGCATGCCTCCCTTTCTGCATGGCTACTCAGGGCCTTACCTCGAGGCAAGGACTGACGTTGAGATTCCTTATAGCTCTAGAGCATGGCAAGATGAGTCCCAGCCCTGGGTATGAAGCACACTGGGTAGCCAGAGAAAACTCATTTTCTCCCCAGACCAATGCCTACAATAGCCAGGGGCCTGTCCACAGCAGAGAATTTCAGGGAGCTTCACGGCAGCAAGAATGGAGGTTTCCAAATGGGAAACAAGGCTATTACCATCATACCCCCATTTCCGTGGGCACAGGCAGCATACATCTCTGTGGTTTCTAACAAGTCAAAAGAGACACAGAGTACACACTGGTTGCTTCCCTGAATCAACTTCTCGAGGCAGGGTGTTCTACCTCTAGTGAACGGCCTCACCAGGGAAAGTCTTAGCTAGGCCTCTGGGCCCTTGCCTATTCAAAAGCCTGCAGTGCTACAGGAGAAACTGTGCTTCAGTTACAATAGGAACACAGCCGTCTTTCTCCTGGAGGCAGGGTGACTTCAGGTAGGAGGTCCTGGATGGAAGGAGAAGCCTAGTGTTTTTCTCTGTGCAGCTCAGACTAGGGAATGAGTGTGACTTCCACGGCATGTTGGAACTTGCCAGAACGGTGCTCGTCAATCTGTGCAATTGCTGGCTAAATCCAGATGTCCCAATAAGAGTGCACTGTGTAGCCCTTCACTCGGCATACACACTGTGAGTCGGAAAGCTCCTGGCCTGGATAGTGCTTAGAATGGCCAGGTGAGACTGAGGGTACTCGGTGTTCTTGCAGGGAATAAGTTTACCAGACGAGGCACCGAGGTGTCCTAAAATGCCTACTGGCGTTCAAATGCTGCAGAGCAGCGACTACGGCCTCATGGAAACTGCTACACGCCTCTGCTTGTGCATAGCATTTCAGGGCCTTACCTCGAGGCAAGTTCTCACGTTGCTTGCCCTGTGAGCGACACAGCATGTTAGGATGCTGTATTTCTCCTTGAATAGAGTGACTTCAGGAGCGAGGTCCTCGATCAATTCTAAGCAGAGTGTTTCCTCAGAGCAGCTCAGACGAGGGCAATGTCGAAGACTTCCAGGGCATGTTGGACTGCCTAGAAATGTGGTTCTGATGCTGTTCGAGGGTTCTGGAAATGTAGCTCTCCTGAAGTAACGTATAGTGTGTTGCCCGAGACTCGGCAGACACAGAGGGCCTCCGAGGGACGTATGGGACTCAATGCTGCTCAGCAGGCCCACAGGGGTGTGGAGGGAGTCAGTGATCTTGGAAGCAAATGATGCTCACCCGAGGGGCCTAGGAGTCCTGAAAAGGGTCCTTCCTTTAATATAAAGCAGAACCTCCACTAAGAGCTCATGGAAAGAGCTGCATGCCTCCCTTTCTGCAGGGCTACTCAGGGCCTTACCTCGAGGCAAGGACTCACGTTGAGATTTCCTTGAGCTGTAGAGCATGGCATGATGAGTTCCACCCGGGCCACTGAAGCTCCGTGTGTAGCCAGAGAAAACTCATTTTCTTCCCAGACCCATGGCTACAGTGGGTCGAGGCCTGTCAACAGCAGAGAATTTCAGGGAGCTTCACGGCAGCAAGAATGGAGGTTTCCAAAGAGAAAAGCAAGGCTAGTACCGTCACGACCCCATTTCCATGTGCACAGGCAGCATACAAAACTCTGGTTTCTCACAAGACAAAAGAGACACAGCGTACCCACTAGTTCCTTCCCTGAAGCAACTTCTCGAGGCACGGGGTTCTGCATCTAGTGCACGGCCTCAACCAAGGAACGCCCTAGTTAGGCCTCGGGGCCGGTGCCTCTTCAAAAGCCTGCAGTGCTAGAGGAAAAACTCTGCTTTAGTTGCAATACGAACGCAAGCCGATTTTCTCCTGGAGGCAGGGTGACTTCAGGTAGGAGGTCCTGGAAGGAAGGCGAAGCCTAGTGTTTTCCTCAATGCAGCCCAGACTAGGGAATGTGTGCGCGATTTCCACAGCAAGTTGGAACTTGCCAAAACGGTGATCGTCAACCTGTGCGAGTGTTGTTCAATCAAGATATCCTAAGAAAGACTGCAGTGTGTTGCCCATGACTCAGCAGACACAGAGGAGCTCCGAGGGACATATGGGCCACTTTGTTGCTCAGCAGGCCTACAGGAGTGTGGAGGATTTCAGTAAATCTTGGAACGAAAAGGATGCTCACCCGAGGGGCCTAGGACTGCTGAAAAGTGTACTTCCTTTAAAATAAAGCAGAACAGCGACTAAGAGCTCATGGAAAGAGCTGCATGCCTCCCTTTCTGTCTGGCTACTCAGGGCCTTACCTCGAGGCAAGGACTCACGTTGAGATTCCCTTTAGCTCTAGAGCATGGCAAGATGAGTCCCACCCCGGATAATGAAGCACCCTCTGTAGCCAGAGAAAACTCATTTTCTTCCCAGACCAATGCCTACAATAGCCAGGGTCCTGTCAACAGCAGAGAATTCAGGGAGCTTCAAGGCAGCATGAATGGAGCTTTCAAAATGGATAAGCAAGTCTACTACCAACATGCCCACATTTCCCTAGGCACAAACAGCATACATCCCTGTGGTTTCACACAACTCAAAAGAGACACAGATTACACACTGCTTCCTTCCCTGAATCAAATTCTCGTGGCAGGGTGTTCTGCATCTAGTGAACTGCCTCAACCAAGGAACGCCCTAGCTAGGCCTCTGGGCTCGTGCCTATTCAAAAGCTTGCAGTGCTATAGGAAAAACTGTGCTTTAGTTGCAATAGGAAGCAAGGCGTCTTTCTCCTGGAGGCAGGGTGACTTCAGGTAGGAGTTCCTGGAAGGAAGGGGAAGCCTAGTGTTTTTCTCAGTGCAGCTCAGACTAGGGAATGTGTGCAACTTCCACAGCAAGTCGGAACTTTCCAGAACGGTGCTCGTGAACATGTGCGAGTGCTGTGAAACCAAGATATGCCAAGAAAGAGTGCAGTGTGTTGCCCATGACTCAGCAGACACAGAGGACCTCCGAGGGACCTAAGGGCCTCGTTGGTGCTCAGCAAGCCAACAGGGGTGTGGAGGTACTCAGTGATCTTGGTACTAAAATGAGGCTGCCCCGAGGGTCCTAGGAGTGCTGAAAAGGCTACTTCCTTTAATATAAAGGAGAACAGCGACTAAGAGCTCATGGAAAGAGCTGCATGCCTCCCTTTCTGCATGGCTACTCAGGGCCATACCTCGAGGCAAGGACTGACGTTGAGATTCCTTATAGCTCTAGAGCATGGCAAGATGAGTCCCAGCCCTGGGTATGAAGCACACTGGGTAGCCAGAGAAAACTCATTTTCTCCCCAGACCAATGCCTACAATAGCCAGGGGCCTGTCCACAGCAGAGAATTTCAGGGAGCTTCACGGCAGCAAGAATGGAGGTTTCCAAATGGGAAACAAGGCTATTACCATCATACCCCCATTTCCGTGGGCACAGGCAGCATACATCTCTGTGGTTTCTAACAAGTCAAAAGAGACACAGAGTACACACTGGTTGCTTCCCTGAATCAACTTCTCGAGGCAGGGTGTTCTACCTCTAGTGAACGGCCTCACCAGGGAAAGTCTTAGCTAGGCCTCTGGGCCCTTGCCTATTCAAAAGCCTGCAGTGCTACAGGAGAAACTGTGCTTCAGTTGCAATAGGAACGCAGCCGTCTTTCTCCTGGAGGCAGGGTGACTTCAGGTAGGAGGTCCTGGATGGAAGGAGAAGCCTAGTGTTTTCTCTGTGCAGCTCAGACTAGGGAATGAGTGTGACTTCCACGGCATGTTGGAACTTGCCAGAACGGTGCTCGTCAATCTGTGCGATTGCTGGCTAAATCCAGATGTCCCAATAAGAGTGCACTGTGTAGCCCTTCACTCGGCATACACACTGTGAGTCGGAAAGCTCCTGGCCTGGATAGTGCTTAGAATGGCCAGGTGAGACTGAGGGTACTCGGTGTTCTTGCAGGGAATAAGTTTACCAGACGAGGCACCTAGGTGTCCTAAAAAGCCTACTGGCGTTCAAATGCTGCAGAGCAGCGACTACGGCCTCATGGAAACTGCTACACGCCTCTGCTTGTGCATAGCATTTCAGGGCCTTACCTCGAGGCAAGTTCTCACGTTGCTTGCCCTGTGAGCGACACAGCATGTTAGGATGCTGTATTTCTCCTTGAATAGAGTGACTTCAGGAGCGAGGTCCTCGATCAATTCTAAGCAGAGTGTTTCCTCAGAGCAGCTCAGATGAGGGCAATGTCGAAGACTTCCAGGGCATGTTGGACTGCCTAGAAATGTGGTTCTGATGCTGTTCGAGGGTTCTGGAAATGTAGCTCTCCTGAAGTAACGTAGAGTGTGTTGCCCGAGACTCGGCAGACACAGAGGGCCTCCGAGGGACGTATGGGACTCAATGCTGCTCAGCAGGCCCACAGGGGTGTGGAGGGAGTCAGTGATCTTGGAAGCAAAATGATGCTCACCCGAGGGGCCTAGGAGTCCTGAAAAGGGTCCTTCCTTTAATATAAAGCAGAACCTCCACAAGAGCTCATGGAAAGAGCTGCATGCCTCCCTTTCTGCAGGGCTACTCAGGGCCTTACCTCGAGGCAAGGACTCACGTGGAGATTCCCTTTGGCTCTAGAGCATGGCAAGGTGAGCCCCACCCCGGCCAGTGAAGCTCCGTGTGTAGCCAGAGAAAACTCATTTTCTTCCCACACCCATGCCTACAGTGGTCACGGGGCGGTCAACAGCAGAGAATTTCAGGGAGCTTCACGACAGCAAGAATGGAGCTTTCCAAATGGAAAGCAAGGCTAGTACCATCATGCCCCCATTTCCGTGGGCAGAGGCAGCATACATCTCTGTGGTTTCTAACAAGTCAAAAGAGACACAGACTACACACTGGTTGCTTCCCTCAATCAACTTCTCGATGCAGGGTGTTTTGCATCTAGTGAACGGCCGCACCAAGGAACGCCCTAGCCAAGCCTCTGGGCCCATGCCGCTTCAAAAGCCTGCAGCGCTACAGGAAAAACTGTGCTTTAGTTGCAATAGGAACGCAAGCCGTCTTTCTCCTGGAGGCAGGGTGACTTCAGGTAGGAGTTCCTGGAAGGAAGGGGAAGCCTAGTGTTTTTCTCAGTGCAGCTCAGACTAGGGAATGTGTGCAACTTCCACAGCAAGTCGGAACTTGCCAGAACGGTGCTCGTGAACATGTGCGAGTGCTGTGAAACCAAGATATGCCAAGAAAGAGTGCAGTGTGTTGCCCATGACTCAGCAGACACAGAGGACCTCCGAGGGACCTAAGGGCCTCGTTGGTGCTCAGCAAGCCAACAGGGGTGTGGAGGTACTCAGTGATCTTGGTACTAAAATGAGGCTGCCCCGAGGGTCCTAGGAGTGCTGAAAAGGCTACTTCCTTTAATATAAAGGAGAACAGCGACTAAGAGCTCATGGAAAGAGCTGCATGCCTCCCTTTCTGCATGGCTACTCAGGGCCATACCTCGAGGCAAGGACTGACGTTGAGATTCCTTATAGCTCTAGAGCATGGCAAGATGAGTCCCAGCCCTGGGTATGAAGCACACTGGGTAGCCAGAGAAAACTCATTTTCTCCCCAGACCAATGCCTACAATAGCCAGGGGCCTGTCCACAGCAGAGAATTTCAGGGAGCTTCACGGCAGCAAGAATGGAGGTTTCCAAATGGGAAACAAGGCTATTACCATCATACCCCCATTTCCGTGGGCACAGGCAGCATACATCTCTGTGGTTTCTAACAAGTCAAAAGAGACACAGAGTACACACTGGTTGCTTCCCTGAATCAACTTCTCGAGGCAGGGTGTTCTACCTCTAGTGAACGGCCTCACCAGGGAAAGCCCTAGCTAGGCCTCTGGGCCCTTGCCTATTCAAAAGCCTGCAGTGCTACAGGAGAAACTGTGCTTCCGTTGCAATAGGAACGCAGCCGTCTTTCTCCTGGAGGCAGGGTGACTTCAGGTAGGAGGTCCTGGATGGAAGGAGAAGCCTAGTGTTTTTCTCTGTGCAGCTCAGACTAGGGAATGAGTGTGACTTCCACGGCATGTTGGAACTTGCCAGAACGGTGCTCGTCAATCTGTGCGATTGCTGGCTAAATCCAGATGTCCCAATAAGAGTGCACTGTGTAGCCCTTCACTCGGCATACACACTGTGAGTCGGAAA
This sequence comes from Eschrichtius robustus, assembly GCF_028021215.1. Taxonomy (NCBI): domain Eukaryota; kingdom Metazoa; phylum Chordata; class Mammalia; order Artiodactyla; family Eschrichtiidae; genus Eschrichtius; species Eschrichtius robustus. The sequence goes on from NC_090832.1 coordinate 98,896,088, forward strand.
GCTCCTGGCCTGGATAGTGCTTAGAATGGCCAGGTGAGACTGAGGGTACTCGGTGTTCTTGCAGGGAATAAGTTTACCAGACGAGGCACCGAGGTGTCCTAAAAAGCCTACTGGCGTTCAAATGCTGCAGAGCAGCGACTACGGCCTCATGGAAACTGCTACACGCCTCTGCTTGTGCATAGCATTTCAGGGCCTTACCTCGAGGCAAGTTCTCACGTTGCTTGCCCTGTGAGCGACACAGCATGTTAGGATGCTGTATTTCTCCTTGAATAGAGTGACTTCAGGAGCGAGGTCCTCGATCAATTCTAAGCAGAGTGTTTCCTCAGAGCAGCTCAGACGAGGGCAATGTCGAAGACTTCCAGGGCATGTTGGACTGCCTAGAAATGTGGTTCTGATGCTGTTCGAGGGTTCTGGAAATGTAGCTCTCCTGAAGTAACGTAGAGTGTGTTGCCCGAGACTCGGCAGACACAGAGGGCCTCCGAGGGACGTATGGGACTCAATGCTGCTCAGCAGGCCCACAGGGGTGTGGAGGGAGTCAGTGATCTTGGAAGCAAATGATGCTCACCCGAGGGGCCTAGGAGTCCTGAAAAGGGTCCTTCCTTTAATATAAAGCAGAACCTCCACTAAGAGCTCATGGAAAGAGCTGCATGCCTCCCTTTCTGCAGGGCTACTCAGGGCCTTACCTCGAGGCAAGGACTCACGTGGAGATTCCCTTTGGCTCTAGAGCATGGCAAGGTGAGCCCCACCCCGGCCAGTGAAGCTCCGTGTGTAGCCAGAGAAAACTCATTTTCTTCCCACACCCATGCCTACAGTGGTCACGGGGCGGTCAACAGCAGAGAATTTCAGGGAGCTTCACGACAGCAAGAATGGAGCTTTCCAAATGGAAAGCAAGGCTAGTACCATCATGCCCCCATTTCCGTGGGCAGAGGCAGCATACATCTCTGTGGTTTCTAACAAGTCAAAAGAGACACAGACTACACACTGGTTGCTTCCCTCAATCAACTTCTCGAGGCAGGGTGTTTTGCATCTAGTGAACGGCCTCACCAAGCCTCTGGGCCCATGCCGCTTCAAAAGCCTGCAGCGCTACAGGAAAAACTGTGCTTTAGTTGCAATAGGAACGCAAGCCGTCTTTCTCCTGGAGGCAGGGTGACTTCAGGTAGGAGGTCCTGGATGGAAGGAGATGCCTAGTGTTTTTCTCTGTGCAGCTGAGACCTGGGAATGAGTGCGACTTCCACGTCCTGTTGGAACTTGCTAGAACGTGGCTCTTGAACCTGTGCGAGTGCTGTGAATCAAGATATCACAAGAAAGAGTGCAGGGTGTTGCCCATGACTCAGCAGACACAGAGGACCTCCGAGGGACCAATGGGCCTCGTTGTTGCTCAGCAGGCCTACAGGGGTGTGGAGGTACTCAGAGATATTGGAATAAAATGATGCTCACCCCAGGGGCCTAGGAGTCTTGAAAAGGGTACTTCCTTTAAAGTAAAGCAGAACAGCGACTAAGAGCTCATGGAAAGAGCTCCATGCCTCCCTTTCGGCATGGCTACTCAGGGCCTTACCTCGAGGCAAGGACTCACGTTGAGATTTCCTTGAGCTGTAGAGCATGGCATGATGAGTTCCACCCCGGCCACTGAAGCTCCGTGTGCAGCCAGAGAAAACTCATTTTCTTCCCAGACCCATGGCTACACTGGGTCGAGGCCTGTCAACAGCAGAGAATTTCAGGGAGCTTCACGGCAGCAAGAATGGAGGTTTCCAAAGAGAAAAGCAAGGCTAGTACCATCACGACCCCATTTCCATGTGCACAGGCAGCATCCAAAACTCTGGTTTCTCACAAGACAAAAGAGACACAGCGTACCCACTAGTTCCTTCCCTGAAGCAACTTCTCGAGGCACGGCGTTCTGCATCTAGTGCACGGCCTCAACCAAGGAACGCCCTAGTTAGGCCTCGGGGCCGGTGCCTCTTCAAAAGCCTGCAGTGCTAGAGGAAAAACTCTGCTTTAGTTGCAATACGAACGCAAGCCGATTTTCTCCTGGAGGCAGGGTGACTTCAGGTAGGAGGTCCTGGAAGGAAGGCGAAGCCTAGTGTTTTCCTCAATGCAGCTCAGACTAGGGAATGTGTGCGCGATATCCACAGCAAGTTGGAACTTGCCAAAACGGTGCTCGTCAACCTGTGCGAGTGCTGTTCAATCAAGATATCCTAAGAAAGACTGCAGTGTGTTGCCCATGACTCAGCAGAAACAGAGGAACTCCGAGGGACATATGGGCCACGTTGTTGCTCAGCAGGCCTACAGGAGTGTGGAGGATCTCAGTGATCTTGGAACGAAAAGGATGCTCTCGCGAGGGGCCTAGGAGTGCTGAAAAGTGTACTTCCTTTAAAATAAAGCAGAACAGCGACTAAGAGCTCATGGAAAGAGCTGCATGCCTCCCTTTCTGTCTGGCTACTCAGGGCCTTACCTCGAGGCAAGGACTCACGTTGAGATTCCCTTTAGCTCTAGAGCATGGCAAGATGAGTCCCACCCCGGATAATGAAGCACCCTGTGTAGCCAGAGAAAACTCATTTTCTTCCCAGACCAATGCCTACAATAGCCAGGGTCCTGTCAACAGCAGAGAATTCAGGGAGCTTCAAGGCAGCATGAATGGAGCTTTCAAAATGGATAAGCAAGTCGACTACCAACATGCCCACATTTCCCTAGGCACAAACAGCATACATCCCTGTGGTTTCACACAACTCAAAAGAGACACAGATTACACACTGCTTCCTTCCCTGAATCAAATTCTCGTGGCAGGGTGTTCTGCATCTAGTGAACTGCCTCAACCAAGGAGCGCCCTAGCTAGGCCTCTGGGCTCGTGCCTATCCAAAAGCTTGCAGTGCTATAGGAAAAATGTGCTTTAGTTGCAATAGGAAGTAAGGCGTCTTTCTCCTGGAGGCAGGGTGACTTCAGGTAGGAGTTCCTGGAAGGAAGGGGAAGCCTAGTGTTTTTCTCAGTGCAGCTCAGACTAGGGAATGTGTGCGACTTCCACAGCAAGTTGGAACTTGCCAAAACGGTGCTCGTCAACCTGTGCGAGTGCTGTGAAACCAAGATATCCCAAGAAAGAGTGCAGTGTGTTGCCCATGACTCAGCAGACACAGAGGACCTCCGAGGGACCTATGGGCCTCGTTGTTGCTCAGCAAGCCAACAGGGGTGTGGAGGTACTCAGTGATCTTGGTACTAAAATGAGGCTGCCCCGAGGGTCCTAGGAGTGCTGAAAAGGCTACTTCCTTTAATATAAAGTAGAACAGCGACTAAGAGCTCATGGAAAGAGCTGCATGCCTCCTTACTGCATGGCTACACAGGGCCTTACCTCGAGGCAAGGACTGACGTTGAGATTCCTTATAGCTGTAGAGCATGGCAAGATGAGTCCCAGCCCTGGGTATGAAGCACACTGGGTAGCCAGAGAAAACTCATTTTCTTCCCAGACCAATGCCTACAATAGCCAGGGACCTGCCCACAGCAGAGAATTTCAGGGAGCTTCACGGCAGCAAGAATGGAGGTTTCCCAATGGGAAACAAGGCTATTACCATCATACCCCCATTTCCGTGGGCACAGGCAGCATACATCTCTGTGGTTTCTAACAAGTCAAAAGAGACACAGAGTACACACTGGTTGCTTCCCTGAATCAACTTCTCGAGGCAGGGTGTTCTACCTCTAGTGAACGGCCTCACCAGGGAAAGTCTTAGCTAGGCCTCTGGGCCCTTGCCTATTCAAAAGCCTGCAGTGCTACAGGAGAAACTGTGCTTCAGTTGCAATAGGAACGCAGCCGTCTTTCTCCTGGAGGCAGGGTGACTTCAGGTAGGAGGTCCTGGATGGAAGGAGAAGCCTAGTGTTTTCTCTGTGCAGCTCAGACTAGGGAATGAGTGTGACTTCCACGGCATGTTGGAACTTGCCAGAACGGTGCTCGTCAATCTGTGCGATTGCTGGCTAAATCCAGATGTCCCAATAAGAGTGCACTGTGTAGCCCTTCACTCGGCATACACACTGTGAGTCGGAAAGCTCCTGGCCTGGATAGTGCTTAGAATGGCCAGGTGAGACTGAGGGTACTCGGTGTTCTTGCAGGGAATAAGTTTACCAGACGAGGCACCTAGGTGTCCTAAAAAGCCTACTGGCGTTCAAATGCTGCAGAGCAGCGACTACGGCCTCATGGAAACTGCTACACGCCTCTGCTTGTGCATAGCATTTCAGGGCCTTACCTCGAGGCAAGTTCTCACGTTGCTTGCCCTGTGAGCGACACAGCATGTTAGGATGCTGTATTTCTCCTTGAATAGAGTGACTTCAGGAGCGAGGTCCTCGATCAATTCTAAGCAGAGTGTTTCCTCAGAGCAGCTCAGATGAGGGCAATGTCGAAGACTTCCAGGGCATGTTGGACTGCCTAGAAATGTGGTTCTGATGCTGTTCGAGGGTTCTGGAAATGTAGCTATCCTGAAGTAACGTAGAGTGTGTTGCCCGAGACTCGGCAGACACAGAGGGCCTCCGAGGGACGTATCGGACTCAATGCTGCTCAGCAGGCCCACAGGGGTGTGGAGGGAGTCAGTGATCTTGGAAGCAAAATGATGCTCACCCGAGGGGCCTAGGAGTCCTGAAAAGGGTCCTTCCTTTAATATAAAGCAGAACCTCCACAAGAGCTCATGGAAAGAGCTGCATGCCTCCCTTTCTGCAGGGCTACTCAGGGCCTTACCTCGAGGCAAGGACTCACGTGGAGATTCCCTTTGGCTCTAGAGCATGGCAAGGTGAGCCCCACCCCGGCCAGTGAAGCTCCGTGTGTAGCCAGAGAAAACTCATTTTCTTCCCTCACCCATGCCTACAGTGGTCACGGGGCGGTCAACAGCAGAGAATTTCAGGGAGCTTCACGACAGCAAGAATGGAGCTTTCCAAATGGAAAGCAAGGCTAGTACCATCATGCCCCCATTTCCGTGGGCAGAGGCAGCATACATCTCTGTGGTTTCTAACAAGTCAAAAGAGACACAGACTACACACTGGTTGCTTCCCTCAATCAACTTCTCGATGCAGGGTGTTTTGCATCTAGTGAACGGCCGCACCAAGGAACGCCCTAGCCAAGCCTCTGGGCCCATGCCGCTTCAAAAGCCTGCAGCGCTACAGGAAAAACTGTGCTTTAGTTGCAATAGGAACGCAAGCCGTCTTTCTCCTGGAGGCAGGGTGACTTCAGGTAGGAGGTCCTGGATGGAAGGAGATGCCTAGTGTTTTTCTCTGTGCAGCTCAGACCTGGGAATGAGTGCGACTTCCACGTCCTGTTGGAACTTGCTAGAACGTGGCTCTTGAACCTGTGCGAGTGCTGTGAATCAAGATATCACAAGAAAGAGTGCAGGGTGTTGCCCATGACTCAGCAGACACAGAGGACCTCCGAGGGACCAATGGGCCTCGTTGTTGCTCAGCAGGCCTACAGGGGTGTGGAGGTACTCAGAGATATTGGAATAAAATGATGCTCACCCCAGGGGCCTAGGAGTCTTGAAAAGGGTACTTCCTTTAAAGTAAAGCAGAACAGCGACTAAGAGCTCATGGAAAGAGCTCCATGCCTCCCTTTCGGCATGGCTACTCAGGGCCTTACCTCGAGGCAAGGACTCACGTTGAGATTTCCTTGAGCTGTAGAGCATGGCATGATGAGTTCCACCCCGGCCACTGAAGCTCCGTGTGCAGCCAGAGAAAACTCATTTTCTTCCCAGACCCATGGCTACACTGGGTCGAGGCCTGTCAACAGCAGAGAATTTCAGGGAGCTTCACGGCAGCAAGAATGGAGGTTTCCAAAGAGAAAAGCAAGGCTAGTACCATCACGACCCCATTTCCATGTGCACAGGCAGCATACAAAACTCTGGTTTCTCACAAGACAAAAGAGACACAGCGTACCCACTAGTTCCTTCCCTGAAGCAACTTCTCGAGGCACGGCGTTCTGCATCTAGTGCACGGCCTCAACCAAGGAACGCCCTAGTTAGGCCTCGGGGCCGGTGCCTCTTCAAAAGCCTGCAGTGCTAGAGGAAAAACTCTGCTTTAGTTGCAATACGAACGCAAGCCGATTTTCTCCTGGAGGCAGGGTGACTTCAGGTAGGAGGTCCTGGAAGGAAGGCGAAGCCTAGTGTTTTCCTCAATGCAGCTCAGACTAGGGAATGTGTGCGCGATATCCACAGCAAGTTGGAACTTGCCAAAACGGTGCTCGTCAACCTGTGCGAGTGCTGTTCAATCAAGATATCCTAAGAAAGACTGCAGTGTGTTGCCCATGACTCAGCAGAAACAGAGGAACTCCGAGGGACATATGGGCCACGTTGTTGCTCAGCAGGCCTACAGGAGTGTGGAGGATCTCAGTGATCTTGGAACAAAAAGGATGCTCTCGCGAGGGGCCTAGGAGTGCTGAAAAGTGTACTTCCTTTAAAATAAAGCAGAACAGCGACTAAGAGCTCATGGAAAGAGCTGCATGCCTCCCTTTCTGTCTGGCTACTCAGGGCCTTACCTCGAGGCAAGGACTCACGTTGAGATTCCCTTTAGCTCTAGAGCATGGCAAGATGAGTCCCACCCCGGATAATGAAGCACCCTGTGTAGCCAGAGAAAACTCATTTTCTTCCCAGACCAATGCCTACAATAGCCAGGGTCCTGTCAACAGCAGAGAATTCAGGGAGCTTCAAGGCAGCATGAATGGAGCTTTCAAAATGGATAAGCAAGTCGACTACCAACATGCCCACATTTCCCTAGGCACAAACAGCATACATCCCTGTGGTTTCACACAACTCAAAAGAGACACAGATTACACACTGCTTCCTTCCCTGAATCAAATTCTCGTGGCAGGGTGTTCTGCATCTAGTGAACTGCCTCAACCAAGGAGCGCCCTAGCTAGGCCTCTGGGCTCGTGCCTATCCAAAAGCTTGCAGTGCTATAGGAAAAATGTGCTTTAGTTGCAATAGGAAGCAAGGCGTCTTTCTCCTGGAGGCAGGGTGACTTCAGGTAGGAGTTCCTGGAAGGAAGGGGAAGCCTAGTGTTTTTCTCAGTGCAGCTCAGACTAGGGAATGTGTGCGACTTCCACAGCAAGTTGGAACTTGCCAAAACGGTGCTCGTCAACCTGTGCGAGTGCTGTGAAACCAAGATATCCCAAGAAAGAGTGCAGTGTGTTGCCCATGACTCAGCAGACACAGAGGACCTCCGAGGGACCTATGGGCCTCGTTGTTGCTCAGCAAGCCAACAGGGGTGTGGAGGTACTCAGTGATCTTGGTACTAAAATGAGGCTGCCCCGAGGGTCCTAGGAGTGCTGAAAAGGCTACTTCCTTTAATATAAAGTAGAACAGCGACTAAGAGCTCATGGAAAGAGCTGCATGCCTCCTTACTGCATGGCTACACAGGGCCTTACCTCGAGGCAAGGACTGACGTTGAGATTCCTCATAGCTGTAGAGCATGGCAAGATGAGTCCCAGCCCTGGGTATGAAGCACACTGGGTAGCCAGAGAAAACTCATTTTCTTCCCAGACCAATGCCTACAATAGCCAGGGGCCTGCCCACAGCAGAGAATTTCAGGGAGCTTCACGGCAGCAAGAATGGAGGTTTCCCAATGGGAAACAAGGCTATTACCATCATACCCCCATTTCCGTGGGCACAGGCAGCATACATCTCTGTGGTTTCTAACAAGTCAAAAGAGACACAGAGTACACACTGGTTGCTTCCCTGAATCAACTTCTCGAGGCAGGGTGTTCTACCTCTAGTGAACGGCCTCACCAGGGAAAGCCCTAACTAGGCCTCTGGGCCCTTGCCTATTCAAAAGCCTGCAGTGCTACAGGAGAAACTGTGCTTCAGTTGCAATAGGAACGCAGCCGTCTTTCTCCTGGAGGCAGGGTGACTTCAGGTAGGAGGTCCTGGATGGAAGGAGAAGCCTAGTGTTTTTCTCTGTGCAGCTCAGACTAGGGAATGAGTGTGACTTCCACGGCATGTTGGAACTTGCCAGAACGGTGCTCGTCAATCTGTGCGATTGCTGGCTAAATCCAGATGTCCCAATAAGAGTGCACTGTGTAGCCCTTCACTCGGCATACACACTGTGAGTCGGAAAGCTCCTGGCCTGGATATTGCTTAGAATGGCCAGGTGAGACTGAGGGTACTCGGTGTTCTTGCAGGGAATAAGTTTACCAGACGAGGCACCTAGGTGTCCTAAAAAGCCTACTGGCGTTCAAAAGCTGCAGAGCAGCGACTAAGTCCTCATGGAAACTGCTACACGCCTCTGCTTGTGCATAGCATTTCCGGGCCTTACCTCGAGGCAAGTTCTCACGTTGCTTGCCCTGTGAGCGACACAGCATGTTAGGATGCTGTATTTCTCCTTGAATAGAGTGACTTCAGGAGCGAGGTCCTCGATCAATTCTAAGCAGAGTGTTTCCTCAGAGCAGCTCAGACGAGGGCAATGTCGAAGACTTCCAGGGCATGTTGGACTGCCTAGAAATGTGGTTCTGATGTTGTTCGAGGGTTCTGGAAATGTAGCTCTCCTGAAGTGACGTATAGTGTGTTGCCCGAGACTCGGCAGACTCAGAGGGCCTCCGAGGGACGTATGGGACTCAATTCTGCTCAGCAGGCCCACAGGGGTGTGGAGGGAGTCAGTGATCTTGGAAGCAAAATGATGCTCACCCGAAGGGCCTAGGAGTCCTGAAAAGGGTCCTTCCTATAATGTAAAGCAGAACCTCCACTAAGAGCTCATGGAAAGAGCTGCATGCCTCCCTTTCTGCAGGGCTACTCAGGGCCTTACCTCGAGGCGAGGACTCACGTGGAGATTCCCTTTGGCTCTAGAGCATGGCAAGGTGAGCCCCACCCCGGCCAGTGAAGCTCCGTGTGTAGCCAGAGAAAACTCATTTTCTTCCCACACCCATGCCTACAGTGGTCACGGGGCGGTCAACAGCAGAGAATTTCAGGGAGCTTCATGACAGCAAGAATGGAGCTTTCCAAATGGAAAGCAAGGCTAGTACCATCATGCCCCCGTTTCCGTGGGCAGAGGCAGCATACATCTCTGTGGTTTCTAACAAGTCAAAAGAGACACAGACTACACACTGGTTGCTTCCCTCAATCAACTTCTCGAGGCAGGGTGTTTTGCATCTAGTGAACGGCCTCACCAAGGAACGCCCTAGCCAAGCCTCTGGGCCCATGCCGCTTCAAAAGCCTGCAGCGCTACAGGAAAAACTGTGCTTTAGTTGCAATAGGAACGCAAGCCGTCTTTCTCCTGGAGGCAGGGTGACTTCAGGTAGGAGGTCCTGGATGGAAGGAGATGCCTAGTGTTTTTCTCTGTGCAGCTCAGACCTGAGAATGAGTGCGACTTCCACGTCCTGTTGGAACTTGCTAGAACGTGGCTCTTGAACCTTTGCGAGTGCTGTGAATCAAGATATCACAAGAAAGAGTGCAGGGTGTTGCCCATGACTCAGCAGACACAGAGGACCTCCGAGGGACCAATGGGCCTCGTTGTTGCTCAGCAGGCCTACAGGGGTGTGGAGGTACTCAGAGATATTGGAATAAAATGATGCTCACCCCAGGGGCCTAGGAGTCCTGAAAAGGGTACTTCCTTTTAAGTAAAGCAGAACAGCGACTAAGAGCTCATGGAAAGAGCTCCATGCCTCCCTTTCTGCATGGCTACTCAGGGCCTTACCTCGAGGCAAGGACTCACGTTGAGATTTCCTTGAGCTGTAGAGCATGGCATGATGAGTTCCACCCGGGCCACTGAAGCTCCGTGTGTAGCCAGAGAAAACTCATTTTCTTCCCAGACCCGTGGCTACAGTGGGTCGAGGCCTGTCAACAGCAGAGAATTTCAGGGAGCTTCACGGCAGCAAGAATGGAGGTTTCCAAAGAGAAAAGCAAGGCTAGTACCATCACGACCCCATTTCCATGTGCACAGGCAGCATACAAAACTCTGGTTTCTCACAAGACAAAAGAGACACAGCGTACCCACTAGTTCCTTCCCTGAAGCAACTTCTCTAGGCACGGCTTTCTGCATCTAGTGCACGGCCTCAACCAAGGAACGCCCTAGTTAGGCCTCGGGGCCGGTGCCTCTTCAAAAGCCTGCAGTGCTAGAGGAAAAACTCTGCTTTAGTTGCAATACGAACGCAAGCCGATTTTCTCCTGGAGGCAGGGTGACTTCAGGTAGGAGGTCCTGGAAGGAAGGCGAAGCCTAGTGTTTTCCTCAATGCAGCTCAGACTAGGGAATGTGTGCGCGATTTCCACAGCAAGTTGGAACTTGCCAAAACGGTGCTCGTCAACCTGTGCGAGTGCTGTTCGATCAAGATATCCTAAGAAAGACTGCAGTGTGTTGCCCATGACTCAGCAGACACAGAGGAACTCCGAGGGACATATGGGCCACGTTGTTGCTCAGCAGGCCTACAGGAGTGTGGAGGATCTCAGTGATCTTGGAACGAAAAGGATGCTCACCCGAGGGGCCTAGGAGTGCTGAAAAGTGTACTTCCTTTAAAATAAAGCAGAACAGCGACTAAGAGCTCATGGAAAGAGCTGCATGCCTCCGTTTCTGTCTGGCTACTCAGGGCCTTACCTCGAGGCAAGGACTCACGTTGAGATTCCCTTTAGCTCTAGAGCATGGCAAGATGAGTCCCACCCCGGATAATGAAGCACCCTGTGTAGCCAGAGAAAACTCATTTTCTTCCCAGACCAATGCCTACAATAGCCAGGGTCCTGTCAACAGCAGAGAATTCAGGGAGCTTCAAGGCAGCATGAATGGAGCTTTCAAAATAGATAAGCAAGTCTACTACCAACATGCCCGCATTTCCCTAGGCACAAACAGCATATAGGGATCTGTGGTTTCACACAACTCAAAAGAGACACAGATTACACACTGCTTCCTTCCCTGAATCAAATTCTCGTGGCAGGGTGTTCTGCATCTAGTGAACTGCCTCAACCAAGGAGCGCCCTAGCTAGGCCTCTGGGCTCGTGCCTATTCAAAAGCTTGCAGTGCTATAGGAAAAAATGTGCTTTAGTTGCAATAGGAAGCAAGGCGTCTTTCTCCTGGAGGCAGGGTGACTTCAGGTAGGAGTTCCTGGAAGGAAGGGGAAGCCTAGTGTTTTTCTCAGTGCAGCTCAGACTAGGGAATGTGTGCGACTTCCACAGCAAGTTGGAACTTGCCAAAACGGTGCTCGTCAACCTGTGCGAGTGCTGTGAAACCAAGATATCCCAAGAAAGAGTGCAGTGTGTTGCCCATGACTCAGCAGACACAGAGGACCTCCGAGGGACCTATGGGCCTCGTTGTTCCTCAGCAAGCCAACAGGGGTGTGGAGGTACTCAGTGATCTTGGTACTAAAATGAGGCTGCCCCGAGGGTCCTAGGAGTGCTGAAAAGGCTACTTCCTTTAATATAAAGAAGAACAGCGACTAAGAGCTCATGGAAAGAGCTGCATGCCTCCTTACTGCATGGCTACACAGGGCCTTACCTCGAGGCAAGGACTGACGTTGAGATTCCTTATAGCTGTAGAGCATGGCAAGATGAGTCCCAGCCCTGGGTATGAAGCACACTGGGTAGCCAGAGAAAACTCATTTTCTTCCCAGACCAATGCCTACAATAGCCAGGGGCCTGCCCACAGCAGAGAATTTCAGGGAGCTTCACGGCAGCAAGAATGGAGGTTTCCCAATGGGAAACAAGGCTATTACCATCATACCCCCATTTCCGTGGGCACAGGCAGCATACATCTCTGTGGTTTCTAACAAGTCAAAAGAGACACAGAGTACACACTGGTTGCTTCCCTGAATCAACTTCTCGAGGCAGGGTGTTCTACCTCTAGTGAACGGCCTCACCAGGGAAAGCCCTAACTAGGCCTCTGGGCCCTTGCCTATTCAAAAGCCTGCAGTGCTACAGGAGAAACTGTGCTTCAGTTGCAATAGGAACGCAGCCGTCTTTCTCCTGGAGGCAGGGTGACTTCAGGTAGGAGGTCCTGGATGGAAGGAGAAGCCTAGTGTTTTTCTCTGTGCAGCTCAGACTAGGGAATGAGTGTGACTTCCACGGCATGTTGGAACTTGCCAGAACGGTGCTCGTCAATCTGTGCGATTGCTGGCTAAATCCAGGTGTCCCAATAAGAGTGCACTGTGTAGCCCTTCACTCGGCATACACACTGTGAGTCGGAAAGCTCCTGGCCTGGATATTGCTTAGAATGGCCAGGTGAGACTGAGGGTACTCGGTGTTCTTGCAGGGAATAAGTTTACCAGACGAGGCACCTAGGTGTCCTAAAAAGCCTACTGGCGTTCAAAAGCTGCAGAGCAGCGACTACGTCCTCATGGAAACTGCTACACGCCTCTGCTTGTGCATAGCATTTCCGGGCCTTACCTCGAGGCAAGTTCTCACGTTGCTTGCCCTGTGAGCGACACAGCATGTTAGGATGCTGTATTTCTCCTTGAATAGAGTGACTTCAGGAGCGAGGTCCTCGATCAATTCTAAGCAGAGTGTTTCCTCAGAGCAGCTCAGACGAGGGCAATGTCGAAGACTTCCAGGGCATGTTGGACTGCCTAGAAATGTGGTTCTGATGTTGTTCGAGGGTTCTGGAAATGTAGCTCTCCTGAAGTGACGTATAGTGTGTTGCCCGAGACTCGGCAGACACAGAGGGCCTCCGAGGGACGTATGGGACTCAATTCTGCTCAGCAGGCCCACAGGGGTGTGGAGGGAGTCAGTGATCTTGGAAGCAAAATGATGCTCACCCGAAGGGCCTAGGAGTCCTGAAAAGGGTCCTTCCTATAATGTAAAGCAGAACCTCCACTAAGAGCTCATGGAAAGAGCTGCATGCCTCCCTTTCTGCAGGGCTACTCAGGGCCTTACCTCGAGGCAAGGACTAACGTGGAGATTCCCTTTGGCTCTAGAGCATGGCAAGGTGAGCCCCACCCCGGCCAGTGAAGCTCCGTGTGTAGCCAGAGAAAACTCATTTTCTTCCCACACCCATGCCTACAGTGGTCACGGGGCGGTCAACAGCAGAGAATTTCAGGGAGCTTCACGGCAGCAAGAATGGAGGTTTCCAAAGAGAAAAGCAAGGCTAGTACCTTCACGACCCCATTTCCGTGTGCACAGGCAGCATCCAAAACTCTGGTTTCTCACAAGACAAAGAGACACAGCGTACCCACTAGTTCCTTCCCTGAAGCAACTTCTCGAGGCACGGCGTTCTGCATCTAGTGCACGGCCTCAACCAAGGAACGCCCTAGTTAGGCCTCGGGGCCGGTGCCTCTTCAAAAGCCTGCAGTGCTAGAGGAAAAACTCTGCTTTAGTTGCAATACGAACGCAAGCCGATTTTCTCCTGGAGGCAGGGTGACTTCAGGTAGGAGGTCCTGGAAGGAAGGCGAAGCCTAGTGTTTTCCTCAATGCAGCTCAGACTAGGGAATGTGTGCGCGATTTCCACAGCAAGTTGGAACTTGCCAAAACGGAGCTCGTCAACCTGTGCGAGTGCTGTTCGATCAAGATCTCCTAAGAAAGACTGCAGTGTGTTGCCCATGACTCAGCAGGCACAGAGGAACTCCGAGGGACATATGGGCCACGTTGTTGCTCAGCAGGCCTACAGGAGTGTGGAGGATCTCAGTGATCTTGGAACGAAAAGGATGCTCACCCGAGGGGCCTAGGAGTGCTGAAAAGTGTACTTCCTTTAAAATAAAGCAGAACAGCGACTAAGAGCTCATGGAAAGAGCTGCATGCCTCCCTTTCTGTCTGGCTACTCAGGGCCTTACCTCGAGGCAGGGACTCACGTTGAGATTCCCTTTAGCTCTAGAGCATGGCAAGATGAGTCCCACCCCGGATAATGAAGCACCCTGTGTAGCCAGAGAAAACTCATTTTCTTCCCAGACCAATGCCTACAATAGCCAGGGTCCTGTCAACAGCAGAGAATTCAGGGAGCTTCAAGGCAGCATGAATGGAGCTTTCAAAATGGATAAGCAAGTCTACTACCAACATGCCCACATTTCCCTAGGCACAAACAGCATACATCCCTGTGGTTTCACACAACTCAAAAGAGACACAGATTACACACTGCTTCCTTCCCTGAATCAAATTCTCGTGGCAGGGTGTTCTGCATCTAGTGAACTGCCTCAACCAAGGAACGCCCTAGCTAGGCCTCTGGGCTCGTGCCTATTCAAAAGCTTGCAGTGCTATAGGAAAAACTGTGCTTTAGTTGCAATAGGAAGCAAAGCGTCCTTCTCCTGGAGGCAGGGTGACTTCAGGTAGGAGTTCCTGGAAGGAAGGGGAAGCCTAGTGTTTTTCTCAGTGCAGCTCAGACTAGGGAATGTGTGCGACTTCCACAGCAAGTCGGAACTTGCCAGAACGGTGCTCGTGAACCTGTGCGAGTGCTGTGAAACCAAGATATCCCAAGAAAGAGTGCAGTGTGTTGCCCATGACTCAGCAGACACAGAGGACCTCCGAGGGACCTAAGGGCCTCGTTGTTGCTCAGCAAGCCAACAGGGGTGTGGAGGTACTCAGTGATCTTGGTACTAAAATGAGGCTGCCCCGAGGGTCCTAGGAGTGCTGAAAAGGCTACTTCCTTTAATATAAAGGAGAACAGCGACTAAGAGCTCATGGAAAGAGCTGCATGCCTCCCTTTCTGCATGGCTACTCAGGGCCTTACCTCGAGGCAAGGACTGACGTTGAGATTCCTTATAGCTCTAGAGCATGGCAAGATGAGTCCCAGCCCTGGGTATGAAGCACACTGGGTAGCCAGAGAAAACTCATTTTCTCCCCAGACCAATGCCTACAATAGCCAGGGGCCTGTCCACAGCAGAGAATTTCAGGGAGCTTCACGGCAGCAAGAATGGAGGTTTCCAAATGGGAAACAAGGCTATTACCATCATATACCCCCATTTCCGTGGGCACAGGCAGCATACATCTCTGTGGTTTCTAACAAGTCAAAAGAGACCCAGAGTACACACTGGTTGCTTCCCTGAATCAACTTCTCGAGGCAGGGTGTTCTACCTGTAGTGAACGGCCTCACCAGGGAAAGCCCTAGCTAGGCCTCTGGGCCCTTGCGTATTCAAAAGCCTGCAGTGCTACAGGAGAAACTGTGCTTCCGTTGCAATAGGAACGCAGCCGTCTTTCTCCTGGAGGCAGGGTGACTTCAGGTAGGAGGTCCTGGATGGAAGGAGAAGCCTAGTGTTTTTCTCTGTGCAGCTCAGACTAGGGAATGAGTGTGACTTCCACGGCATGTTGGAACTTGCTAGAACGGTGCTCGTCAATCTGTGCGATTGCTGGCTAAATCCAGATGTCCCAATAAGAGTGCACTGTGTAGCCCTTCACTCGGCATACACACTGTGAGTCGGAAAGCTCCTGGCCTGGATAGTGCTTAGAATGGCCAGGTGAGACTGAGGGTACTCGGTGTTCTTGCAGGGAATAAGTTTACCAGACGAGGCACCTAGGTGTCCTAAAAAGCCTACTGGCGTTCAAATGATGCAGAGCAGCGACTACGGCCTCATGGAAACTGCTACACGCCTCTGCTTGTGCATAGCATTTCAGGGCCTTACCTCGAGGCAAATTCTCACGTTGCTTGCCCTGTGAGCGGCACAGCATGATAGGATGCTGTATTTCTCCTTGACTAGAGTGACTTCAGGAACGAGGTCCTCGATCAATTCTAAGCAGAGTGTTTCCTCAGAGCAGCTCAGACGAGGGCAATGTCGAAGACTTCCAGGGCATGTTGGACTGCCTAGAAATGTGGTTCTGATGCTGTTCGAGGGTTCTGGAAATGTAGCTCTCCTGAAGTAACGTAGAGTGTGTTGCCCGAGACTCGGCAGACACAGAGGGCCTCCGAGGGACGTATGGGACTCAATGCTGCTCAGCAGGCCCACAGGGGTGTGGAGGGAGTCAGTGATCTTGGAAGCAAAATGATGCTCACCCGAGAGACCTAGGAGTCCTGAAAAGGGTCCTTCCTTTAATATAAAGCAGAACCTCCACTAAGAGCTCATGGAAAGAGCTGCATGCCTCCCTTTCTGCAGGGCTACTCAGGGCCTTACCTCGAGGCGAGGACTCACGTGGAGATTCCCTTTGGCTCTAGAGCATGGCAAGGTGAGCCCCACCCCGGCCAGTGAAGCTCCGTGTGTAGCCAGAGAAAACTCATTTTCTTCCCAGACCCATGGCTACAGTGGTCACGGGGCAGTCAACAGCAGAGAATTTCAGGGAGCTTCACGGCAGCAAGAATGGAGGTTTCCCAAGAGAAAAGCAAGGCTAGTACCATCACGACCCCATTTCCATGTGCACAGGCAGCATCCAAAACTCTGGTTTCTCACAAGACAAAAGAGACACAGCGTACCCACTAGTTCCTTCCCTGAAGCAACTTCTCGAGGCACGGCGTTCTGCATCTAGTGCACGGCCTCAACCAAGGAACGCCCTAGTTAGGCCTCGGGGCCGGTGCCTCTTCAAAAGCCTGCAGTGCTAGAGGAAAAACTCTGCTTTAGTTGCAATACGAACGCAAGCCGATTTTCTCCTGGAGGCAGGGTGACTTCAGGTAGGAGGTCCTGGAAGGAAGGCGAAGCCTAGTGTTTTCCTCAATGCAGCTCAGACTAGGGAATGTGTGCGCGATTTCCACAGCAAGTTGGAACTTGCCAAAACGGAGCTCGTCAACCTGTGCGAGTGCTGTTCGATCAAGATCTCCTAAGAAAGACTGCAGTGTGTTGCCCATGACTCAGCAGGCACAGAGGAACTCCGAGGGACATATGGGCCACGTTGTTGCTCAGCAGGCCTACAGGAGTGTGGAGGATCTCAGTGATCTTGGAACGAAAAGGATGCTCACCCGAGGGGCCTAGGAGTGCTGAAAAGTGTACTTCCTTTAAAATAAAGCAGAACAGCGACTAAGAGCTCATGGAAAGAGCTGCATGCCTCCCTTTCTGTCTGGCTACTCAGGGCCTTACCTCGAGGCAGGGACTCACGTTGAGATTCCCTTTAGCTCTAGAGCATGGCAAGATGAGTCCCACCCCGGATAATGAAGCACCCTGTGTAGCCAGAGAAAACTCATTTTCTTCCCAGACCAATGCCTACAATAGCCAGGTTCCTGTCAACAGCAGAGAATTCAGGGAGCTTCAAGGCAGCATGAATGGAGCTTTCAAAATGGATAAGCAAGTCTACTACCAACATGCCCACATTTCCCTAGGCACAAACAGCATACATCCCTGTGGTTTCACACAACTCAAAAGAGACACAGATTACACACTGCTTCCTTCCCTGAATCAAATTCTCGTGGCAGGGTGTTCTGCATCTAGTGAACTGCCTCAACCAAGGAACGCCCTAGCTAGGCCTCTGGGCTCGTGCCTATTCAAAAGCTTGCAGTGCTATAGGAAGAACTGTGCTTTAGTTGCAATAGGAAGCAAGGCGTCGTTCTCCTGGAGGCAGGGTGACTTCAGGTAGGAGTTCCTGGAAGGAAGGGGAAGCCTAGTGTTTTTCTCAGTGCAGCTCAGACTAGGGAATGTGTGCGACTTCCACAGCAAGTCGGAACTTGCCAGAACGGTGCTCGTGAACCTGTGCGAGTGCTGTGAAACCAAGATATCCCAAGAAAGAGTGCAGTGTGTTGCCCATGACTCAGCAGACACAGAGGACCTCCGAGGGACCTAAGGGCCTCGTTGTTGCTCAGCAAGCCAACAGGGGTGTGGAGGTACTCAGTGATCTTGGTACTAAAATGAGGCTGCCCCGAGGGTCCTAGGAGTGCTGAAAAGGCTACTTCCTTTAATATAAAGGAGAACAGCGACTAAGAGCTCATGGAAAGAGCTGCATGCCTCCCTTTCTGCATGGCTACTCAGGGCCTTACCTCGAGGCAAGGACTGACGTTGAGATTCCTTATAGCTCTAGAGCATGGCAAGATGAGTCCCAGCCCTGGGTATGAAGCACACTGGGTAGCCAGAGAAAACTCATTTTCTCCCCAGACCAATGCCTACAATAGCCAGGGGCCTGTCCACAGCAGAGAATTTCAGGGAGCTTCACGGCAGCAAGAATGGAGGTTTCCAAATGGGAAACAAGGCTATTACCATCATATACCCCCATTTCCGTGGGCACAGGCAGCATACATCTCTGTGGTTTCTAACAAGTCAAAAGAGACCCAGAGTACACACTGGTTGCTTCCCTGAATCAACTTCTCGAGGCAGGGTGTTCTACCTCTAGTGAACGGCCTCACCAGGGAAAGCCCTAGCTAGGCCTCTGGGCCCTTGCCTATTCAAAAGCCTGCAGTGCTACAGGAGAAACTGTGCTTCAGTTGCAATAGGAACGCAGCCGTCTTTCTCCTGGAGGCAGGGTGATTTCAGGTAGGAGGTCCTTGATGGAAGGAGAAGCCTAGTGTTTTCTCTGTGCAGCTCAGACTAGGGAATGAGTGTGACTTCCACGGCATGTTGGAACTTGCCAGAACGGTGCTCGTCAATCTGTGCGATTGCTGGCTAAATCCAGATGTCCCAATAAGAGTGCACTGTGTAGCCCTTCACTCGGCATACACACTGTGAGTCGGAAAGCTCCTGGCCTGGATATTGCTTAGAATGGCCAGGTGAGACTGAGGGTACTCGGTGTTCTTGCAGGAAATAAGTTTACCAGACGAGGCACCGAGGTGTCCTAAAAAGCCTACTGGCGTTCAAATGCTGCAGAGCAGCGACTACGGCCTCATGGAAACTGCTACACGCCTCTGCTTGTGCATAGCATTTCCGGGCCTTACCTCGAGGCAAGTTCTCACGTTGCTTGCCCTGTGAGCGACACAGCATGTTAGGATGCTGTATTTCTCCTTGAATAGAGTGACTTCAGGAGCGAGGTCCTCGATCAATTCTAAGCAGAGTGTTTCCTCAGAGCAGCTCAGACGAGGGCAATGTCGAAGACTTCCAGGGCATGTTGGACTGCCTAGAAATGTGGTTCTGATGCTGTTCGAGTGTTCTGGAAATGTAGCTCTCCTGAAGTAACGTATAGTGTGTTGCCCGAGACTCGGCAGACACAGAGGGCCTCCGAGGGACGTATGGGACTCAATGCTGCTCAGCAGGCCCACAGGGGTGTGGAGGGAGTCAGTGATCTTGGAAGCAAAATGATGCTCACCCTAGGGGCCTAGGAGTCCTGAAAAGGGTCCTTCCTTTAATATAAAGCAGAACCTCCACTAAGAGCTCATGGAAAGAGCTGCATGCCTCCCTTTCTGCAGGGCTACTCAGGGCCTTACCTCGAGGCAAGGACTCACGTGGAGATTCCCTTTGGCTCTAGAGCATGGCAAGGTGAGCCCCACCCCGGCCAGTGAAGCTCCGTGTGTAGCCAGAGAAAACTCATTTTCTTCCCACACCCATGCCTACAGTGGTCACGGGGCGGTCAACAGCAGAGAATTTCAGGGAATTTCACGACAGCAAGAATGGAGCTTTCCAAATGGAAAGCAAGGCTAGTACCATCATGCCCCCATTTCCGTGGGCAGAGGCAGCATACATCTCTGTGGTTTCTAACAAGTCAAAAGAGACACAGACTATACACTGGTTGCTTCCCTCAATCAACTTCTCGAGGCAGGGTGTTTTGCATCTAGTGAACAGCCTCACCAAGCCTCTGGGCCCATGCCGCTTCAAAAGCCTGCAGCGCTACAGGAAAAACTGTGCTTTAGTTGCAATAGGAACGCAAGCCGTCTTTCTCCTGGAGTCAGGGTGACTTCAGGTAGGAGGTCCTGGATGGAAGGAAATGCCTAGTGTTTTTCTCTGTGCAGCTCAGACTAGGGAATGAGTGCGACTTCCACGTCCTGTTGGAACTTGCTAGAACGTGGCTCTTGAACCTGTGCGAGTGCTGTGAATCAAGATATCACAAGAAAGAGTGCAGGGTGTTGCCCATGACTCAGCAGACACAGAGGACCTCCGAGGGACCAATGGGCCTCGTTGTTGCTCAGCAGGCCTACAGGGGTGTGGAGGTACTCAGAGATATTGGAATAAAATGATGCTCACCCCAGGGGCCTAGGAGTCCTGAAAAGGGTACTTCCTTTAAAGTGAAGCAGAACAGCGACTAAGAGCTCATGGAAAGAGCTCCATGCCTCCCTTTCGGCATGGCTACTCAGGGCCTTACCTCGAGGCAAGGACTCACGTTGAGATTTCCTTGAGCTGTAGAGCATGGCATGATGAGTTCCACCCGGGCCACTGAAGCTCCGTGTGTAGCCAGAGAAAACTCATTTTCTTCCCAGACCCATGGCTACAGTGGGTCGAGGCCTGTCAACAGCAGAGAATTTCAGGGAGCTTCACGGCAGCAAGAATGGTGGTTTCCAAAGAGAAAAGCAAGGCTAGTACCGTCACGACCCCATTTCCATGTGCACAGGCAGCATACAAAACTCTGGTTTCTCACAAGACAAAAGAGACACAGCGTACCCACTAGTTCCTTCCCTGAAGCAACTTCTCGAGGCACGGGGTTCTGCATCTAGTGCACGGCATCAACCAAGGAACGCCCTAGTTAGGCCTCGGGGCCGGTGCCTCTTCAAAAGCCTGCAGTGCTAGAGGAAAAACTCTGCTTTAGTTGCAATACGAACGCAAGCCGTTTTTCTCCTGGAGGCAGGGTGACTTCAGGTAGGAGGTCCTGGAAGGAAGGCGAAGCCTAGTGTTTTCCTCAATGCAGTCCAGACTAGGGAATGTGTGCGCGATTTCCACAGCAAGTTGGAACTTGCCAAAACGGTGCTCGTCAACCTGTGCGAGTGCTGTTCAATCAAGATCTCCTAAGAAAGACTGCAGTGTGTTGCCCATGACTCAGCAGACACAGAGGAGCTCCGAGGGACATATGGGCCACTTTGTTGCTCAGCAGGCCTACAGGAGTGTGGAGGATCTCAGTAAATCTTGGAACGAAAATGATGCTCACCCGAGGGGCCTAGGAGTGCTGAAAAGTGTACTTCCTTTAAAATAAAGCAGAACAGCGACTAAGAGCTCATGGAAAGAGCTGCATGCCTCCCTTTCTGTCTGGCTACTCAGGGCCTTACCTCGAGGCAAGGACTCACGTTGAGATTCCCTTTAGCTCTAGAGCATGGCAAGATGAGTCCCACCCCGGATAATGAAGCACCCTGTGTAGCCAGAGAAAACTCATTTTCTTCCCAGACCAATGCCTACAATAGCCAGGGTCCTGTCAACAGCAGAGAATTCAGGGAGCTTCAAGGCAGCATGAATGGAGCTTTCAAAATGGATAAGCAAGTCTACTACCAACATGCCCACATTTCCCTAGGCACAAACAGCATACATCCCTGTGGTTTCACACAACTCAAAAGAGACACAGATTACACACTGCTTCCTTCCCTGAATCAAATTCTCGTGGCAGGGTGTTCTGCATCTAGTGAACTGCCTCAACCAAGGAACGCCCTAGCTAGGCCTCTGGGCTCGTGCCTATTCAAAAGCTTGCAGTGCTATAGGAAAAACTGTGCTTTAGTTGCAATAGGAAGCAAGGCGTCTTTCTCCTGGAGGCAGGGTGACTTCAGGTAGGAGTTCCTGGAAGGAAGGGGAAGCCTAGTGTTTTTCTCAGTGCAGCTCAGACTAGGGAATGTGTGCGACTTCCACAGCAAGTCGGAACTTGCCAGAACGGTGCTCGTGAACCTGTGCGAGTGCTGTGAAACCAAGATATGCCAAGAAAGAGTGCAGTGTGTTGCCCATGACTCAGCAGACACAGAGGACCTCCGAGGGACCTAAGGGCCTCGTTGTTGCTCAGCAAGCCAACAGGGGTGTGGAGGTACTCAGTGATCTTGGTACTAAAATGAGGCTGCCCCGAGGGTCCTAGGAGTGCTGAAAAGGCTACTTCCTTTAATATAAAGGAGAACAGCGACTAAGAGCTCATGGAAAGAGCTGCATGCCTCCCTTTCTGCATGGCTACTCAGGGCCTTACCTCGAGGCAAGGACTGACGTTGAGATTCCTTATAGCTCTAGAGCATGGCAAGATGAGTCCCAGCCCTGGGTATGAAGCACACTGGGTAGCCAGAGAAAACTCATTTTCTCCCCAGACCAATGCCTACAATAGCCAGGGGCCTGTCCACAGCAGAGAATTTCAGGGAGCTTCACGGCAGCAAGAATGGAGGTTTCCAAATGGGAAACAAGGCTATTACCATCATACCCCCATTTCCGTGGGCACAGGCAGCATACATCTCTGTGGTTTCTAACAAGTCAAAAGAGACACAGAGTACACACTGGTTGCTTCCCTGAATCAACTTCTCGAGGCAGGGTGTTCTACCTCTAGTGAACGGCCTCACCAGGGAAAGTCTTAGCTAGGCATCTGGGCCCTTGCCTATTCAAAAGCCTGCAGTGCTACAGGAGAAACTGTGCTTCAGTTGCAATAGGAACGCAGCCGTCTTTCTCCTGGAGGCAGGGTGACTTCAGGTAGGAGGTCCTGGATGGAAGGAGAAGCCTAGTGTTTTTCTCTGTGCAGCTCAGACTAGGGAATGAGTGTGACTTCCACGGCATGTTGGAACTTGCCAGAACGGTGCTCGTCAATCTGTGCGATTGCTGGCTAAATCCAGATGTCCCAATAAGAGTGCACTGTGTAGCCCTTCACTCGGCATACACACTGTGAGTCGGAAAGCTCCTGGCCTGGATATTGCTTAGAATGGCCAGGTGAGACTGAGGGTACTCGGTGTTCTTGCAGGGAATAAGTTTACCAGACGAGGCACCGAGGTGTCCTAAAAAGCCTACTGGCGTTCAAATGCTGCAGAGCAGCGACTACGGCCTCATGGAAACTGCTACACGCCTCTGCTTGTGCATAGCATTTCAGGGCCTTACCTCGAGGCAAGTTCTCACGTTGCTTGCCCTGTGAGCGACACAGCATGTTAGGATGCTGTATTTCTCCTTGAATAGAGTGACTTCAGGAGCGAGGTCCTCGATCAATTCTAAGCAGAGTGTTTCCTCAGAGCAGCTCAGACGAGGGCAATGTCGAAGACTTCCAGGGCATGTTGGACTGCCTAGAAATGTGGTTCTGATGCTGTTCGAGGGTTCTGGAAATGTAGCTCTCCTGAAGTAACGTAGAGTGTGTTGCCCGAGACTCGGCAGATACAGAGGGCCTCCGAGGGACGTATGGGACTCAATGCTGCTCAGCAGGCCCACAGGGGTGTGGAGGGAGTCAGTGATCTTGGAAGCAAATGATGCTCACCCGAGGGGCCTAGGAGTCCTGAAAAGGGTCCTTCCTTTAATATAAAGCAGAACCTCCACTAAGAACTCATGGAAAGAGCTGCATGCCTCCCTTTCTGCAGGGCTACTCAGGGCCTTACCTCGAGGCAAGGACTCACGTGGAGATTCCCTTTGGCTCTAGAGCATGGCAAGGTGAGCCCCACCCCGGCCAGTGAAGCTCCGTGTGTAGCCAGAGAAAACTCATTTTCTTCCCACACCCATGCCTACAGTGGTCACGGGGCGGTCAACAGCAGAGAATTTCAGGGAGCTTCACGACAGCAAGAATGGAGCTTTCCAAATGGAAAGCAAGGCTAGTACCATCATGCCCCCATTTCCGTGGGCAGAGGCAGCATACATCTCTGTGGTTTCTAACAAGTCAAAAGAGACACAGACTACACACTGGTTGCTTCCCTCAATCAACTTCTCGAGGCAGGGTGTTTTGCATCTAGTGAACGGCCTCACCAAGCCTCTGGGCCCATGCCGCTTCAAAAGCCTGCAGCGCTACAGGAAAAACTGTGCTTTAGTTGCAATAGGAACGCAAGCCGTCTTTCTCCTGGAGGCAGGGTGACTTCAGGTAGGAGGTCCTGGATGGAAGGAGATGCCTAGTGTTTTTCTCTGTGCAGCTCAGACTAGGGAATGAGTGCGACTTCCACGTCCTGTTGGAACTTGCTAGAACGTGGCTCTTGAACCTGTGCGAGTGCTGTGAATCAAGATATCACAAGAAAGAGTGCAGGGTGTTGCCCATGACTCAGCAGACACAGAGGACCTCCGAGGGACCAATGGGCCTCGTTGTTGCTCAGCAGGCCTACAGGGGTGTGGAGGTACTCAGAGATATTGGAATAAAATGATGCTCACCCCAGGGGCCTAGGAGTCCTGAAAAGGGTACTTCCTTTAAAGTGAAGCAGAACAGCGACTAAGAGCTCATGGAAAGAGCTCCATGCCTCCCTTTCGGCATGGCTACTCAGGGCCTTACCTCGAGGCAAGGACTCACGTTGAGATTTCCTTGAGCTGTAGAGCATGGCATGATGAGTTCCACACGGGCCACTGAAGCTCCGTGTGTAGCCAGAGAAAACTCATTTTCTTCCCAGACCCATGGCTACAGTGGGTCGAGGCCTGTCAACAGCAGAGAATTTCAGGGAGCTTCACGGCAGCAAGAATGGAGGTTTCCAAAGAGAAAAGCAAGGCTAGTACCGTCACGACCCCATTTCCATGTGCACAGGCAGCATACAAAACTCTGGTTTCTCACAAGACAAAAGAGACACAGCGTACCCACTAGTTCCTTCCCTGAAGCAACTTCTCGAGGCACGGGGTTCTGCATCTAGTGCACGGCCTCAACCAAGGAACGCCCTAGTTAGGCCTCGGGGCCGGTGCCTCTTCAAAAGCCTGCAGTGCTAGAGGAAAAACTCTGCTTTAGTTGCAATACGAACGCAAGCCGATTTTCTCCTGGAGGCAGGGTGACTTCAGGTAGGAGGTCCTGGAAGGAAGGCGAAGCCTAGTGTTTTCCTCAATGCAGCCCAGACTAGGGAATGTGTGCGCGATTTCCACAGCAAGTTGGAACTTGCCAAAACGGTGATCGTCAACCTGTGCGAGTGTTGTTCAATCAAGATATCCTAAGAAAGACTGCAGTGTGTTGCCCATGACTCAGCAGACACAGAGGAGCTCCGAGGGACATATGGGCCACTTTGTTGCTCAGCAGGCCTACAGGAGTGTGGAGGATTTCAGTAAATCTTGGAATGAAAATGATGCTCACCCGAGGGGCCTAGGAGTGCTGAAAAGTGTACTTCCTTTAAAATAAAGCAGAACAGCGACTAAGAGCTCATGGAAAGAGCTGCATGCCTCCCTTTCTGTCTGGCTACTCAGGGCCTTACCTCGAGGCAAGGACTCACGTTGAGATTCCCTTTAGCTCTAGAGCATGGCAAGATGAGTCCCACCCCGGATAATGAAGCACCCTCTGTAGCCAGAGAAAACTCATTTTCTTCCCAGACCAATGCCTACAATAGCCAGGGTCCTGTCAACAGCAGAGAATTCAGGGAGCTTCAAGGCAGCATGATTGGAGCTTTCAAAATGGATAAGCAAGGCTACTACCAACATGCCCACATTTCCCTAGGCACAAACAGCATACATCCCTGTGGTTTCACACAACTCAAAATAGACACAGATTACACACTGGTTCCTTCCCTGAATCAAATTCTCGTGGCAGGGTGTTCTGCATCTAGTGAACTGCCTCAACCAAGGAATGCCCTAGCTAGGCCTCTGGGCTCGTGCCTATTCAAAAGCTTGCAGTGCTATAGGAAAAACTGTGCTTTAGTTGCAATAGGAAGCAAGGCGTCTTTCTCCTGGAGGCAGGGTGACTTCAGGTAGGAGTTCCTGGAAGGAAGGGGAAGCCTAGTGTTTTTCTCAGTGCAGCTCAGACTAGGGAATGTGTGCGACTTCCACAGCAAGTTGGAACTTGCCAAAACGGTGCTCGTGAACCTGTGCGAGTGCTGTGAAACCAAGATATCCCAAGAAAGAGTGCAGTGTGTTGCCCATGACTCAGCAGACACAGAGGACCTCCGAGGGACCTATGGGCCTCGTTGTTGCTCAGCAAGCCAACAGGGGTGTGGAGGTACTCAGTGATCTTGGTACTAAAATGAGGCTGCCCCGAGGGTCCTAGGAGTGCTGAAAAGGCTACTTCCTTTAATATAAAGGAGAACAGCGACTAAGAGCTCATGGAAAGAGCTGCATGCCTCCCTTTCTGCATGGCTACTCAGGGCCTTACCTCGAGGCAAGGACTGACGTTGAGATTCCTTATAGCTCTAGAGCATGGCAAGATGAGTCCCAGCCCTGGGTATGAAGCACACTGGGTAGCCAGAGAAAACTCATTTTCTCCCCAGACCAATGCCTACAATAGCCAGGGGCCTGTCCACAGCAGAGAATTTCAGGGAGCTTCACGGCAGCAAGAATGGAGGTTTCCAAATGGGAAACAAGGCTATTACCATCATACCCCCATTTCCGTGGGCACAGGCAGCATACATCTCTGTGGTTTCTAACAAGTCAAAAGAGACACAGAGTACACACTGGTTGCTTCCCTGAATCAACTTCTCGAGGCAGGGTGTTCTACCTCTAGTGAACGGCCTCACCAGGGAAAGTCTTAGCTAGGCCTCTGGGCCCTTGCCTATTCAAAAGCCTGCAGTGCTACAGGAGAAACTGTGCTTCAGTTGCAATAGGAACGCAGCCGTCTTTCTCCTGGAGGCAGGGTGACTTCAGGTAGGAGGTCCTGGATGGAAGGAGAAGCCTAGTGTTTTCTCTGTGCAGCTCAGACTAGGGAATGAGTGTGACTTCCACGGCATGTTGGAACTTGCCAGAACGGTGCTCGTCAATCTGTGCGATTGCTGGCTAAATCCAGATGTCCCAATAAGAGTGCACTGTGTAGCCCTTCACTCGGCATACACACTGTGAGTCGGAAAGCTCCTGGCCTGGATATTGCTTAGAATGGCCAGGTGAGACTGAGGGTACTCGGTGTTCTTGCAGGGAATAAGTTTACCAGACGAGGCACCTAGGTGTCCTAAAAAGCCTACTGGCGTTCAAATGCTGCAGAGCAGCGACTACGGCCTCATGGAAACTGCTACACGCCTCTGCTTGTGCATAGCATTTCAGGGCCTTACCTCGAGGCAAGTTCTCACGTTGCTTGCCCTGTGAGCGACACAGCATGTTAGGATGCTGTATTTCTCCTTGAATAGAGTGACTTCAGGAGCGAGGTCCTCGATCAATTCTAAGCAGAGTGTTTCCTCAGAGCAGCTCAGATGAGGGCAATGTCGAAGACTTCCAGGGCATGTTGGACTGCCTAGAAATGTGGTTCTGATGCTGTTCGAGGGTTCTGGAAATGTAGCTCTCCTGAAGTAACGTAGAGTGTGTTGCCCGAGACTCGGCAGACACAGAGGGCCTCCGAGGGACGTATGGGACTCAATGCTGCTCAGCAGGCCCACAGGGGTGTGGAGGGAGTCAGTGATCTTGGAAGCAAAATGATGCTCACCCGAGGGGCCTAGGAGTCCTGAAAAGGGTCCTTCCTTTAATATAAAGCAGAACCTCCACTAAGAGCTCATGGAAAGAGCTGCATGCCTCCCTTTCTGCAGGGCTACTCAGGGCCTTACCTCGAGGCAAGGACTCACGTGGAGATTCCCTTTGGCTCTAGAGCATGGCAAGGTGAGCCCCACCCCGGCCAGTGAAGCTCCGTGTGTAGCCAGAGAAAACTCATTTTCTTCCCACACCCATGCCTACAGTGGTCACGGGGCGGTCAACAGCAGAGAATTTCAGGGAGCTTCACGACAGCAAGAATGGAGCTTTCCAAATGGAAAGCAAGGCTAGTACCATCATGCCCCCATTTCCGTGGGCAGAGGCAGCATACATCTCTGTGGTTTCTAACAAGTCAAAAGAGACACAGACTACACACTGGTTGCTTCCCTCAATCAACTTCTCGAGGCAGGGTGTTTTGCATCTAGTGAACGGCCGCACCAAGGAACGCCCTAGCCAAGCCTCTGGGCCCATGCCGCTTCAAAAGCCTGCAGCGCTACAGGAAAAACTGTGCTTTAGTTGCAATAGGAACGCAAGCCGTCTTTCTCCTGGAGGCAGGGTGACTTCAGGTAGGAGGTCCTGGATGGAAGGAGATGCCTAGTGTTTTTCTCTGTGCAGCTGAGACCTGGGAATGAGTGCGACTTCCACGTCCTGTTGGAACTTGCTAGAACGTGGCTCTTGAACCTGTGCGAGTGCTGTGAATCAAGATATCACAAGAAAGAGTGCAGGGTGTTGCCCATGACTCAGCAGACACAGAGGACCTCCGAGGGACCAATGGGCCTCGTTGTTGCTCAGCAGGCCTACAGGGGTGTGGAGGTACTCAGAGATATTGGAATAAAATGATGCTCACCCCAGGGGCCTAGGAGTCTTGAAAAGGGTACTTCCTTTAAAGTAAAGCAGAACAGCGACTAAGAGCTCATGGAAAGAGCTCCATGCCTCCCTTTCGGCATGGCTACTCAGGGCCTTACCTCGAGGCAAGGACTCACGTTGAGATTTCCTTGAGCTGTAGAGCATGGCATGATGAGTTCCACCCCGGCCACTGAAGCTCCGTGTGCAGCCAGAGAAAACTCATTTTCTTCCCAGACCCATGGCTACACTGGGTCGAGGCCTGTCAACAGCAGAGAATTTCAGGGAG
Organism: Eschrichtius robustus; assembly: GCF_028021215.1. Taxonomy (NCBI): domain Eukaryota; kingdom Metazoa; phylum Chordata; class Mammalia; order Artiodactyla; family Eschrichtiidae; genus Eschrichtius; species Eschrichtius robustus. The sequence continues at coordinate 98,924,314 of NC_090832.1, forward strand.
CTTCACGGCAGCAAGAATGGAGGTTTCCAAAGAGAAAAGCAAGGCTAGTACCATCACGACCCCATTTCCATGTGCACAGGCAGCATACAAAACTCTGGTTTCTCACAAGACAAAAGAGACACAGCGTACCCACTAGTTCCTTCTCTGAAGCAACTTCTCGAGGCACGGCGTTCTGCATCTAGTGCACGGCCTCAACCAAGGAACGCCCTAGTTAGGCCTCGGGGCCGGTGCCTCTTCAAAAGCCTGCAGTGCTAGAGGAAAAACTCTGCTTTAGTTGCAATACGAACGCAAGCCGTTTTTCTCCTGGAGGCAGGGTGACTTCAGGTAGGAGGTCCTGGAAGGAAGGCGAAGCCTAGTGTTTTCCTCAATGCAGCCCAGACTAGGGAATGTGGGCGCGATTTCCACAGCAAGTTGGAACTTGCCAAAACGGTGCTCGTCAACCTGTGCGAGTGCTGTTCAATCAAGATATCCTAAGAAAGACTGCAGTGTGTTGCCCATGACTCAGCAGACACAGAGGAACTCCGAGGGACATATGGGCCACGTTGTTGCTCAGCAGGCCTACAGGAGTGTGGAGGATCTCAGTAAATCTTGGAACGAAAATGATGCTCACCCGAGGGGCCTAGGAGTGCTGAAAAGTGTACTTCCTTTAAAATAAAGCAGAACAGCGACTAAGAGCTCATGGAAAGAGCTGCATGCCTCCCTTTCTGTCTGGCTACTCAGGGCCTTACCTCGAGGCAAGGACTCACGTTGAGATTCCCTTTAGCTCTAGAGCATGGCAAGATGAGTCCCACCCCGGATAATGAAGCACCCTGTGTAGCCAGAGAAAACTCATTTTCTTCCCAGACCAATGCCTACAATAGCCAGGGTCCTGTCAACAGCAGAGAATTCAGGGAGCTTCAAGGCAGCATGATTGGAGCTTTCAAAATGGATAAGCAAGGCTACTACCAACATGCCCACATTTCCCTAGGCACAAACAGCATACATCCCTGTGGTTTCACACAACTCAAAAGAGACACAGATTACACACTGCTTCCTTCCCTGAATCAAATTCTCGTGGCAGGGTGTTCTGCATCTAGTGAACTGCCTCAACCAAGGAACGCCCTAGCTAGGCCTCTGGGCTCGTGCCTATTCAAAAGCTTGCAGTGCTATAGGAAAAACTGTGCTTTAGTTGCAATAGGAAGCAAGGCGTCTTTCTCCTGGAGGCAGGGTGACTTCAGGTAGGAGTTCCTGGAAGGAAGGGGAAGCCTAGTGTTTTTCTCAGTGCAGCTCAGACTAGGGAATGTGTGCGACTTCCACAGCAAGTTGGAACTTGCCAAAACGGTGCTCGTGAACCTGTGCGAGTGCTGTGAAACCAAGATATCCCAAGAAAGAGTGCAGTGTGTTGCCCATGACTCAGCAGACACAGAGGACCTCCGAGGGACCTATGGGCCTCGTTGTTGCTCAGCAAGCCAACAGGGGTCTGGAGGTACTCAGTGATCTTGGTACTAAAATGAGGCTGCCCCGAGGGTCCTAGGAGTGCTGAAAAGGCTACTTCCTTTAATATAAAGGAGAACAGCGACTAAGAGCTCATGGAAAGAGCTGCATGCCTCCCTTTCTGCATGGCTACTCAGGGCCTTACCTCGAGGCAAGGACTGACGTTGAGATTCCTTATAGCTGTAGAGCATGGCAAGATGAGTCCCAGCCCTGGGTATGAAGCACACTGGGTAGCCAGAGAAAACTCATTTTCTCCCCAGACCAATGCCTACAATAGCCAGGGGCCTGTCCACAGCAGAGAATTTCAGGGAGCTTCACGGCAGCAAGAATGGAGGTTTCCAAATGGGAAACAAGGCTATTACCATCATACCCCCATTTCCGTGGGCACAGGCAGCATACATCTCTGTGGTTTCTAACAAGTCAAAAGAGACACAGAGTACACACTGGTTGCTTCCCTGAATCAACTTCTCGAGGCAGGGTGTTCTACCTCTAGTGAACGGCCTCACCAGGGAAAGTCTTAGCTAGGCATCTGGGCCCTTGCCTATTCAAAAGCCTGCAGTGCTACAGGAGAAACTGTGCTTCAGTTGCAATAGGAACGCAGCCGTCTTTCTCCTGGAGGCAGGGTGACTTCAGGTAGGAGGTCCTGGATGGAAGGAGAAGCCTAGTGTTTTCTCTGTGCAGCTCAGACTAGGGAATGAGTGTGACTTCCACGGCATGTTGGAACTTGCCAGAACGGTGCTCGTCAATCTGTGCGATTGCTGGCTAAATCCAGATGTCCCAATAAGAGTGCACTGTGTAGCCCTTCACTCGGCATACACACTGTGAGTCGGAAAGCTCCTGGCCTGGATATTGCTTAGAATGGCCAGGTGAGACTGAGGGTACTCGGTGTTCTTGCAGGGAATAAGTTTACCAGACGAGGCACCTAGGTGTCCTAAAAAGCCTACTGGCGTTCAAATGCTGCAGAGCAGCGACTACGGCCTCATGGAAACTGCTACACGCCTCTGCTTGTGCATAGCATTTCAGGGCCTTACCTCGAGGCAAGTTCTCACGTTGCTTGCCCTGTGAGCGACACAGCATGTTAGGATGCTGTATTTCTCCTTGAATAGAGTGACTTCAGGAGCGAGGTCCTCGATCAATTCTAAGCAGAGTGTTTCCTCAGAGCAGCTCAGATGAGGGCAATGTCGAAGACTTCCAGGGCATGTTGGACTGCCTAGAAATGTGGTTCTGATGCTGTTCGAGGGTTCTGGAAATGTAGCTCTCCTGAAGTAACGTAGAGTGTGTTGCCCGAGACTCGGCAGACACAGAGGGCCTCCGAGGGACGTATGGGACTCAATGCTGCTCAGCAGGCCCACAGGGGTGTGGAGGGAGTCAGTGATCTTGGAAGCAAAATGATGCTCACCCGAGGGGCCTAGGAGTCCTGAAAAGGGTCCTTCCTTTAATATAAAGCAGAACCTCCACAAGAGCTCATGGAAAGAGCTGCATGCCTCCCTTTCTGCAGGGCTACTCAGGGCCTTACCTCGAGGCAAGGACTCACGTGGAGATTCCCTTTGGCTCTAGAGCATGGCAAGGTGAGCCCCACCCCGGCCAGTGAAGCTCCGTGTGTAGCCAGAGAAAACTCATTTTCTTCCCAGACCAATGCCTACAATAGCCAGGGTCCTGTCAACAGCAGAGAATTTCAGGGAGCTTCAAGGCAGCATGAATGGAGCTTTCAAAATGGATAAGCAAGTCTACTACCAACATGCCCACATTTCCCTAGGCACAAACAGCATACATCCCTGTGGTTTCACACAACTCAAAAGAGACACAGATTACACACTGCTTCCTTCCCTGAATCAAATTCTCGTGGCAGGGTGTTCTGCATCTAGTGAACTGCCTCAACCAAGGAATGCCCTAGCTAGGCCTCTGGGCTCGTGCCTATTCAAAAGCTTGCAGTGCTATAGGAAAAACTGTGCTTTAGTTGCAATAGGAAGCAAGGCGTCTTTCTCCTGGAGGCAGGGTGACTTCAGGTAGGAGTTCCTGGAAGGAAGGGGAAGCCTAGTGTTTTTCTCAGTGCAGCTCAGACTAGGGAATGTGTGCGACTTCCACAGCAAGTCGGAACTTGCCAGAACGGTGCTCGTGAACCTGTGCGAGTGCTGTGAAACCAAGATATGCCAAGAAAGAGTGCAGTGTGTTGCCCATGACTCAGCAGACACAGAGGACCTCCGAGGGACCTAAGGGCCTCGTTGTTGCTCAGCAAGCCAACAGGGGTCTGGAGGTACTCAGTGATCTTGGTACTAAAATGAGGCTGCCCCGAGGGTCCTAGGAGTGCTGAAAAGGCTACTTCCTTTAATATAAAGGAGAACAGCGACTAAGAGCTCATGGAAAGAGCTGCATGCCTCCCTTTCTGCATGGCTACTCAGGGCCTTACCTCGAGGCAAGGACTGACGTTGAGATTCCTTATAGCTCTAGAGCATGGCAAGATGAGTCCCAGCCCTGGGTATGAAGCACACTGGGTAGCCAGAGAAAACTCATTTTCTCCCCAGACCAATGCCTACAATAGCCAGGGGCCTGTCCACAGCAGAGAATTTCAGGGAGCTTCACGGCAGCAAGAATGGAGGTTTCCAAATGGGAAACAAGGCTATTACCATCATACCCCCATTTCCGTGGGCACAGGCAGCATACATCTCTGTGGTTTCTAACAAGTCAAAAGAGACACAGAGTACACACTGGTTGCTTCCCTCAATCAACTTCTCGAGGCAGGGTGTTCTACCTCTAGTGAATGGCCTCACCAGGGAAAGTCTTAGCTAGGCATCTGGGCCCTTGCCTATTCAAAAGCCTGCAGTGCTACAGGAGAAACTGTGCTTCAGTTGCAATAGGAACGCAGCCGTCTTTCTCCTGGAGGCAGGGTGACTTCAGGTAGGAGGTCCTGGATGGAAGGAGAAGCCTAGTGTTTTTCTCTGTGCAGCTCAGACTAGGGAATGAGTGTGACTTCCACGGCATGTTGGAACTTGCCAGAACGGTGCTCGTCAATCTGTGCGATTGCTGGCTAAATCCAGATGTCCCAATAAGAGTGCACTGTGTAGCCCTTCACTCGGCATACACACTGTGAGTCGGAAAGCTCCTGGCCTGGATAGTGCTTAGAATGGCCAGGTGAGACTGAGGGTACTCGGTGTTCTTGCAGGGAATAAGTTTACCAGACGAGGCACCGAGGTGTCCTAAAAAGCCTACTGGCGTTCAAATGCTGCAGAGCAGCGACTACGGCCTCATGGAAACTGCTACACGCCTCTGCTTGTGCATAGCATTTCAGGGCCTTACCTCGAGGCAAGTTCTCACGTTGCTTGCCCTGTGAGCGACACAGCATGTTAGGATGCTGTATTTCTCCTTGAATAGAGTGACTTCAGGAGCGAGGTCCTCGATCAATTCTAAGCAGAGTGTTTCCTCAGAGCAGCTCAGACGAGGGCAATGTCGAAGACTTCCAGGGCATGTTGGACTGCCTAGAAATGTGGTTCTGATGCTGTTCGAGGGTTCTGGAAATGTAGCTCTCCTGAAGTAACGTATAGTGTGTTGCCCGAGACTCGGCAGACACAGAGGGCCTCCGAGGGACGTATGGGACTCAATGCTGCTCAGCAGGCCCACAGGGGTGTGGAGGGAGTCAGTGATCTTGGAAGCAAATGATGCTCACCCGAGGGGCCTAGGAGTCCTGAAAAGGGTCCTTCCTTTAATATAAAGCAGAACCTCCACTAAGAGCTCATGGAAAGAGCTGCATGCCTCCCTTTCTGCAGGGCTACTCAGGGCCTTACCTCGAGGCAAGGACTCACGTGGAGATTCCCTTTGGCTCTAGAGCATGGCAAGGTGAGCCCCACCCCGGCCAGTGAAGCTCCGTGTGTAGCCAGAGAAAACTCATTTTCTTCCCACACCCATGCCTACAGTGGTCACGGGGCGGTCAACAGCAGAGAATTTCAGGGAGCTTCACGACAGCAAGAATGGAGCTTTCCAAATGGAAAGCAAGGCTAGTACCATCATGCCCCCATTTCCGTGGGCAGAGGCAGCATACATCTCTGTGGTTTCTAACAAGTCAAAAGAGACACAGACTACACACTGGTTGCTTCCCTCAATCAACTTCTCGAGGCAGGGTGTTTTGCATCTAGTGAACGGCCGCACCAAGGAACGCCCTAGCCAAGCCTCTGGGCACATGCCGCTTCAAAAGCCTGCAGCGCTACAGGAAAAACTGTGCTTTAGTTGCAATAGGAACGCAAGCCGTCTTTCTCCTGGAGGCAGGGTGACTTCAGGTAGGAGGTCCTGGATGGAAGGAGATGCCTAGTGTTTTTCTCTGTGCAGCTGAGACCTGGGAATGAGTGCGACTTCCACGTCCTGTTGGAACTTGCTAGAACGTGGCTCTTGAACCTGTGCGAGTGCTGTGAATCAAGATATCACAAGAAAGAGTGCAGGGTGTTGCCCATGACTCAGCAGACACAGAGGACCTCCGAGGGACCAATGGGCCTCGTTGTTGCTCAGCAGGCCTACAGGGGTGTGGAGGTACTCAGAGATATTGGAATAAAATGATGCTCACCCCAGGGGCCTAGGAGTCTTGAAAAGGGTACTTCCTTTAAAGTAAAGCAGAACAGCGACTAAGAGCTCATGGAAAGAGCTCCATGCCTCCCTTTCTGCATGGCTACTCAGGGCCTTACCTCGAGGCAAGGACTCACGTTGAGATTTCCTTGAGCTGTAGAGCATGGCATGATGAGTTCCACCCCGGCCACTGAAGCTCCGTGTGCAGCCAGAGAAAACTCATTTTCTTCCCAGACCCATGGCTACACTGGGTCGAGGCCTGTCAACAGCAGAGAATTTCAGGGAGCTTCACGGCAGCAAGAATGGAGGTTTCCAAAGAGAAAAGCAAGGCTAGTACCATCACGACCCCATTTCCATGTGCACAGGCAGCATACAAAACTCTGGTTTCTCACAAGACAAAAGAGACACAGCGTACCCACTAGTTCCTTCTCTGAAGCAACTTCTCGAGGCACGGCGTTCTGCATCTAGTGCACGGCCTCAACCAAGGAACGCCCTAGTTAGGCCTCGGGGCCGGTGCCTCTTCAAAAGCCTGCAGTGCTAGAGGAAAAACTCTGCTTTAGTTGCAATACGAACGCAAGCCGTTTTTCTCCTGGAGGCAGGGTGACTTCAGGTAGGAGGTCCTGGAAGGAAGGCGAAGCCTAGTGTTTTCCTCAATGCAGCCCAGACTAGGGAATGTGGGCGCGATTTCCACAGCAAGTTGGAACTTGCCAAAACGGTGCTCGTCAACCTGTGCGAGTGCTGTTCAATCAAGATATCCTAAGAAAGACTGCAGTGTGTTGCCCATGACTCAGCAGACACAGAGGAACTCCGAGGGACATATGGGCCACGTTGTTGCTCAGCAGGCCTACAGGAGTGTGGAGGATCTCAGTAAATCTTGGAACGAAAATGATGCTCACCCGAGGGGCCTAGGAGTGCTGAAAAGTGTACTTCCTTTAAAATAAAGCAGAACAGCGACTAAGAGCTCATGGAAAGAGCTGCATGCCTCCCTTTCTGTCTGGCTACTCAGGGCCTTACCTCGAGGCAAGGACTCACGTTGAGATTCCCTTTAGCTCTAGAGCATGGCAAGATGAGTCCCACCCCGGATAATGAAGCACCCTGTGTAGCCAGAGAAAACTCATTTTCTTCCCAGACCAATGCCTACAATAGCCAGGGTCCTGTCAACAGCAGAGAATTCAGGGAGCTTCAAGGCAGCATGATTGGAGCTTTCAAAATGGATAAGCAAGGCTACTACCAACATGCCCACATTTCCCTAGGCACAAACAGCATACATCCCTGTGGTTTCACACAACTCAAAAGAGACACAGATTACACACTGCTTCCTTCCCTGAATCAAATTCTCGTGGCAGGGTGTTCTGCATCTAGTGAACTGCCTCAACCAAGGAACGCCCTAGCTAGGCCTCTGGGCTCGTGCCTATTCAAAAGCTTGCAGTGCTATAGGAAAAACTGTGCTTTAGTTGCAATAGGAAGCAAGGCGTCTTTCTCCTGGAGGCAGGGTGACTTCAGGTAGGAGTTCCTGGAAGGAAGGGGAAGCCTAGTGTTTTTCTCAGTGCAGCTCAGACTAGGGAATGTGTGCGACTTCCACAGCAAGTTGGAACTTGCCAAAACGGTGCTCGTGAACCTGTGCGAGTGCTGTGAAACCAAGATATCCCAAGAAAGAGTGCAGTGTGTTGCCCATGACTCAGCAGACACAGAGGACCTCCGAGGGACCTATGGGCCTCGTTGTTGCTCAGCAAGCCAACAGGGGTCTGGAGGTACTCAGTGATCTTGGTACTAAAATGAGGCTGCCCCGAGGGTCCTAGGAGTGCTGAAAAGGCTACTTCCTTTAATATAAAGGAGAACAGCGACTAAGAGCTCATGGAAAGAGCTGCATGCCTCCCTTTCTGCATGGCTACTCAGGGCCTTACCTCGAGGCAAGGACTGACGTTGAGATTCCTTATAGCTGTAGAGCATGGCAAGATGAGTCCCAGCCCTGGGTATGAAGCACACTGGGTAGCCAGAGAAAACTCATTTTCTCCCCAGACCAATGCCTACAATAGCCAGGGGCCTGTCCACAGCAGAGAATTTCAGGGAGCTTCACGGCAGCAAGAATGGAGGTTTCCAAATGGGAAACAAGGCTATTACCATCATACCCCCATTTCCGTGGGCACAGGCAGCATACATCTCTGTGGTTTCTAACAAGTCAAAAGAGACACAGAGTACACACTGGTTGCTTCCCTGAATCAACTTCTCGAGGCAGGGTGTTCTACCTCTAGTGAACGGCCTCACCAGGGAAAGTCTTAGCTAGGCATCTGGGCCCTTGCCTATTCAAAAGCCTGCAGTGCTACAGGAGAAACTGTGCTTCAGTTGCAATAGGAACGCAGCCGTCTTTCTCCTGGAGGCAGGGTGACTTCAGGTAGGAGGTCCTGGATGGAAGGAGAAGCCTAGTGTTTTCTCTGTGCAGCTCAGACTAGGGAATGAGTGTGACTTCCACGGCATGTTGGAACTTGCCAGAACGGTGCTCGTCAATCTGTGCGATTGCTGGCTAAATCCAGATGTCCCAATAAGAGTGCACTGTGTAGCCCTTCACTCGGCATACACACTGTGAGTCGGAAAGCTCCTGGCCTGGATATTGCTTAGAATGGCCAGGTGAGACTGAGGGTACTCGGTGTTCTTGCAGGGAATAAGTTTACCAGACGAGGCACCTAGGTGTCCTAAAAAGCCTACTGGCGTTCAAATGCTGCAGAGCAGCGACTACGGCCTCATGGAAACTGCTACACGCCTCTGCTTGTGCATAGCATTTCAGGGCCTTACCTCGAGGCAAGTTCTCACGTTGCTTGCCCTGTGAGCGACACAGCATGTTAGGATGCTGTATTTCTCCTTGAATAGAGTGACTTCAGGAGCGAGGTCCTCGATCAATTCTAAGCAGAGTGTTTCCTCAGAGCAGCTCAGATGAGGGCAATGTCGAAGACTTCCAGGGCATGTTGGACTGCCTAGAAATGTGGTTCTGATGCTGTTCGAGGGTTCTGGAAATGTAGCTCTCCTGAAGTAACGTAGAGTGTGTTGCCCGAGACTCGGCAGACACAGAGGGCCTCCGAGGGACGTATGGGACTCAATGCTGCTCAGCAGGCCCACAGGGGTGTGGAGGGAGTCAGTGATCTTGGAAGCAAAATGATGCTCACCCGAGGGGCCTAGGAGTCCTGAAAAGGGTCCTTCCTTTAATATAAAGCAGAACCTCCACAAGAGCTCATGGAAAGAGCTGCATGCCTCCCTTTCTGCAGGGCTACTCAGGGCCTTACCTCGAGGCAAGGACTCACGTGGAGATTCCCTTTGGCTCTAGAGCATGGCAAGGTGAGCCCCACCCCGGCCAGTGAAGCTCCGTGTGTAGCCAGAGAAAACTCATTTTCTTCCCAGACCAATGCCTACAATAGCCAGGGTCCTGTCAACAGCAGAGAATTCAGGGAGCTTCAAGGCAGCATGAATGGAGCTTTCAAAATGGATAAGCAAGTCTACTACCAACATGCCCACATTTCCCTAGGCACAAACAGCATACATCCCTGTGGTTTCACACAACTCAAAAGAGACACAGATTACACACTGCTTCCTTCCCTGAATCAAATTCTCGTGGCAGGGTGTTCTGCATCTAGTGAACTGCCTCAACCAAGGAATGCCCTAGCTAGGCCTCTGGGCTCGTGCCTATTCAAAAGCTTGCAGTGCTATAGGAAAAACTGTGCGTTAGTTGCAATAGGAAGCAAGGCGTCTTTCTCCTGGAGGCAGGGTGACTTCAGGTAGGAGTTCCTGGAAGGAAGGGGAAGCCTAGTGTTTTTCTCAGTGCAGCTCAGACTAGGGAATGTGTGCGACTTCCACAGCAAGTCGGAACTTGCCAGAACGGTGCTCGTGAACCTGTGCGAGTGCTGTGAAACCAAGATATGCCAAGAAAGAGTGCAGTGTGTTGCCCATGACTCAGCAGACACAGAGGACCTCCGAGGGACCTAAGGGCCTCGTTGTTGCTCAGCAAGCCAACAGGGGTGTGGAGGTACTCAGTGATCTTGGTACTAAAATGAGGCTGCCCCGAGGGTCCTAGGAGTGCTGAAAAGGCTACTTCCTTTAATATAAAGGAGAACAGCGACTAAGAGCTCATGGAAAGAGCTGCATGCCTCCCTTTCTGCATGGCTACTCAGGGCCTTACCTCGAGGCAAGGACTGACGTTGAGATTCCTTATAGCTCTAGAGCATGGCAAGATGAGTCCCAGCCCTGGGTATGAAGCACACTGGGTAGCCAGAGAAAACTCATTTTCTCCCCAGACCAATGCCTACAATAGCCAGGGGCCTGTCCACAGCAGAGAATTTCAGGGAGCTTCACGGCAGCAAGAATGGAGGTTTCCAAATGGGAAACAAGGCTATTACCATCATACCCCCATTTCCGTGGGCACAGGCAGCATACATCTCTGTGGTTTCTAACAAGTCAAAAGAGACACAGAGTACACACTGGTTGCTTCCCTGAATCAACTTCTCGAGGCAGGGTGTTCTACCTCTAGTGAACGGCCTCACCAGGGAAAGTCTTAGCTAGGCATCTGGGCCCTTGCCTATTCAAAAGCCTGCAGTGCTACAGGAGAAACTGTGCTTCAGTTGCAATAGGAACGCAGCCGTCTTTCTCCTGGAGGCAGGGTGACTTCAGGTAGGAGGTCCTGGATGGAAGGAGAAGCCTAGTGTTTTTCTCTGTGCAGCTCAGACTAGGGAATGAGTGTGACTTCCACGGCATGTTGGAACTTGCCAGAACGGTGCTCGTCAATCTGTGCGATTGCTGGCTAAATCCAGATGTCCCAATAAGAGTGCACTGTGTAGCCCTTCACTCGGCATACACACTGTGAGTCGGAAAGCTCCTGGCCTGGATATTGCTTAGAATGGCCAGGTGAGACTGAGGGTACTCGGTGTTCTTGCAGGGAATAAGTTTACCAGACGAGGCACCGAGGTGTCCTAAAAAGCCTACTGGCGTTCAAATGCTGCAGAGCAGCGACTACGGCCTCATGGAAACTGCTACACGCCTCTGCTTGTGCATAGCATTTCAGGGACTTACCTCGAGGCAAGTTCTCACGTTGCTTGCCCTGTGAGCGACACAGCATGTTAGGATGCTGTATTTCTCCTTGAATAGAGTGACTTCAGGAGCGAGGTCCTCGATCAATTCTAAGCAGAGTGTTTCCTCAGAGCAGCTCAGACGAGGGCAATGTCGAAGACTTCCAGGGCATGTTGGACTGCCTAGAAATGTGGTTCTGATGCTGTTCGAGGGTTCTGGAAATGTAGCTCTCCTGAAGTAACGTATAGTGTGTTGCCCGAGACTCGGCAGACACAGAGGGCCTCCGAGGGACGTATGGGACTCAATGCTGCTCAGCAGGCCCACAGGGGTGTGGAGGGAGTCAGTGATCTTGGAAGCAAATGATGCTCACCCGAGGGGCCTAGGAGTCCTGAAAAGGGTCCTTCCTTTAATATAAAGCAGAACCTCCACTAAGAGCTCATGGAAAGAGCTGCATGCCTCCCTTTCTGCAGGGCTACTCAGGGCCTTACCTCGAGGCAAGGACTCACGTGGAGATTCCCTTTGGCTCTAGAGCATGGCAAGGTGAGCCCCACCCCGGCCAGTGAAGCTCCGTGTGTAGCCAGAGAAAACTCATTTTCTTCCCACACCCATGCCTACAGTGGTCACGGGGCGGTCAACAGCAGAGAATTTCAGGGAGCTTCACGACAGCAAGAATGGAGCTTTCCAAATGGAAAGCAAGGCTAGTACCATCATGCCCCCATTTCCGTGGGCAGAGGCAGCATACATCTCTGTGGTTTCTAACAAGTCAAAAGAGACACAGACTACACACTGGTTGCTTCCCTCAATCAACTTCTCGAGGCAGGGTGTTTTGCATCTAGTGAACGGCCTCACCAAGCCTCTGGGCCCATGCCGCTTCAAAAGCCTGCAGCGCTACAGGAAAAACTGTGCTTTAGTTGCAATAGGAACGCAAGCCGTCTTTCTCCTGGAGGCAGGGTGACTTCAGGTAGGAGGTCCTGGATGGAAGGAGATGCCTAGTGTTTTTCTCTGTGCAGCTCAGACTAGGGAATGAGTGCGACTTCCACGTCCTGTTGGAACTTGCTAGAACGTGGCTCTTGAACCTGTGCGAGTGCTGTGAATCAAGATATCACAAGAAAGAGTGCAGGGTGTTGCCCATGACTCAGCAGACACAGAGGACATCCGAGGGACCAATGGGCCTCGTTGTTGCTCAGCAGGCCTACAGGGGTGTGGAGGTACTCAGAGATATTGGAATAAAATGATGCTCACCCCAGGGGCCTAGGAGTCCTGAAAAGGGTACTTCCTTTAAAGTGAAGCAGAACAGCGACTAAGAGCTCATGGAAAGAGCTGCATGCCTCCCTTTCTGCATGGCTACTCAGGGCCTTACCTCGAGGCAAGGACTGACGTTGAGATTCCTTATAGCTCTAGAGCATGGCAAGATGAGTCCCAGCCCTGGGTATGAAGCACACTGGGTAGCCAGAGAAAACTCATTTTCTCCCCAGACCAATGCCTACAATAGCCAGGGGCCTGTCCACAGCAGAGAATTTCAGGGAGCTTCACGGCAGCAAGAATGGAGGTTTCCAAATGGGAAACAAGGCTATTACCATCATACCCCCATTTCCGTGGGTACAGGCAGCATACATCTCTGTGGTTTCTAACAAGTCAAAAGAGACACAGAGTACACACTGGTTGCTTCCCTGAATCAACTTCTCGAGGCAGGGTGTTCTACCTCTAGTGAACGGCCTCACCAGGGAAAGTCTTAGCTAGGCATCTGGGCCCTTGCCTATTCAAAAGCCTGCAGTGCTACAGGAGAAACTGTGCTTCAGTTGCAATAGGAACGCAGCCGTCTTTCTCCTGGAGGCAGGGTGACTTCAGGTAGGAGGTCCTGGATGGAAGGAGAAGCCTAGTGTTTTTCTCTGTGCAGCTCAGACTAGGGAATGAGTGTGACTTCCACGGCATGTTGGAACTTGCCAGAACGGTGCTCGTCAATCTGTGCGATTGCTGGCTAAATCCAGATGTCCCAATAAGAGTGCACTGTGTAGCCCTTCACTCGGCATACACACTGTGAGTCGGAAAGCTCCTGGCCTGGATATTGCTTAGAATGGCCAGGTGAGACTGAGGGTACTCGGTGTTCTTGCAGGGAATAAGTTTACCAGACGAGGCACCTAGGTGTCCTAAAAAGCCTACTGGCGTTCAAATGCTGCAGAGCAGCGACTACGGCCTCATGGAAACTGCTACACGCCTCTGCTTGTGCATAGCATTTCAGGGCCTTACCTCGAGGCAAGTTCTCACGTTGCTTGCCCTGTGAGCGACACAGCATGTTAGGATGCTGTATTTCTCCTTGAATAGAGTGACTTCAGGAGCGAGGTCCTCGATCAATTCTAAGCAGAGTGTTTCCTCAGAGCAGCTCAGACGGGGGCAATGTCGAAGACTTCCAGGGCATGTTGGACTGCCTAGAAATGTGGTTCTGATGCTGTTCGAGGGTTCTGGAAATGTAGCTCTCCTGAAGTAACGTAGAGTGTGTTGCCCGAGACTCGGCAGACACAGAGGGCCTCCGAGGGACGTATGGGATTCAATGCTGCTCAGCAGGCCCACAGGGGTGTGGAGGGAGTCAGTGATCTTGGAAGCAAAATGATGCTCACCCGAGAGACCTAGGAGTCCTGAAAAGGGTCCTTCCTTTAATATAAAGCAGAACCTCCACTAAGAGCTCATGGAAAGAGCTGCATGCCTCCCTTTCTGCAGGGCTACTCAGGGCCTTACCTCGAGGCAAGGACTCACGTGGAGATTCCCTTTGGCTCTAGAGCATGGCAAGGTGAGCCCCACCCCGGCCAGTGAAGCTCCGTGTGTAGCCAGAGAAAACTCATTTTCTTCCCACACCCATGCCTACAGTGGTCACGGGGCGGTCAACAGCAGAGAATTTCAGGGAGCTTCACGACAGCAAGAATGGAGCTTTCCAAATGGAAAGCAAGGCTAGTACCATCATGCCCCCATTTCCGTGGGCAGAGGCAGCATACATCTCTGTGGTTTCTAACAAGTCAAAAGAGACACAGACTACACACTGGTTGCTTCCCTCAATCAACTTCTCGAGGCAGGGTGTTTTGCATCTAGTGACGGCCTCACCAAGGAACGCCCTAGCCAAGCCTCTGGGCCCATGCCGCTTCAAAAGCCTGCAGCGCTACAGGAAAAACTGTGCTTTAGTTGCAATAGGAACGCAAGCCGTTTTTCTCCTGGAGGCAGGGTGACTTCAGGTAGGAGGTCCTGGAAGGAAGGCGAAGCCTAGTGTTTTCCTCAATGCAGCCCAGACTAGGGAATGTGTGCGCGATTTCCACAGCAAGTTGGAACTTGCCAAAACGGTGCTCGTCAACCTGTGCGAGTGCTGTTCAATCAAGATATCCTAAGAAAGACTGCAGTGTGTTGCCCATGACTCAGCAGACACAGAGGAACTCCGAGGGACATATGGGCCACGTTGTTGCTCAGCAGGCCTACAGGAGTGTGGAGGATCTCAGTAAATCTTGGAACGAAAATGATGCTCACCCGAGGGGCCTAGGAGTGCTGAAAAGTGTACTTCCTTTAAAATAAAGCAGAACAGCGACTAAGAGCTCATGGAAAGAGCTGCATGCCTCCCTTTCTGTCTGGCTACTCAGGGCCTTACCTCGAGGCAAGGACTCACGTTGAGATTCCCTTTAGCTCTAGAGCATGGCAAGATGAGTCCCACCCCGGATAATGAAGCACCCTGTGTAGCCAGAGAAAACTCATTTTCTTCCCAGACCAATGCCTACAATAGCCAGGGTCCTGTCAACAGCAGAGAATTCAGGGAGCTTCAAGGCAGCATGATTGGAGCTTTCAAAATGGATAAGCAAGGCTACTACCAACATGCCCACATTTCCCTAGGCACAAACAGCATACATCCCTGTGGTTTCACACAACTCAAAAGAGACACAGATTACACACTGCTTCCTTCCCTGAATCAAATTCTCGTGGCAGGGTGTTCTGCATCTAGTGAACTGCCTCAACCAAGGAACGCCCTAGCTAGGCCTCTGGGCTCGTGCCTATTCAAAAGCTTGCAGTGCTATAGGAAAAACTGTGCTTTAGTTGCAATAGGAAGCAAGGCGTCTTTCTCCTGGAGGCAGGGTGACTTCAGGTAGGAGTTCCTGGAAGGAAGGGGAAGCCTAGTGTTTTTCTCAGTGCAGCTCAGACTAGGGAATGTGTGCGACTTCCACAGCAAGTTGGAACTTGCCAAAACGGTGCTCGTGAACCTGTGCGAGTGCTGTGAAACCAAGATATCCCAGGAAAGAGTGCAGTGTGTTGCCCATGACTCAGCAGACACAGAGGACCTCCGAGGGACCTATGGGCCTCGTTGTTGCTCAGCAAGCCAACAGGGGTCTGGAGGTACTCAGTGATCTTGGTACTAAAATGAGGCTGCCCCGAGGGTCCTAGGAGTGCTGAAAAGGCTACTTCCTTTAATATAAAGGAGAACAGCGACTAAGAGCTCATGGAAAGAGCTGCATGCCTCCCTTTCTGCATGGCTACTCAGGGCCTTACCTCGAGGCAAGGACTGACGTTGAGATTCCTTATAGCTCTAGAGCATGGCAAGATGAGTCCCAGCCCTGGGTATGAAGCACACTGGGTAGCCAGAGAAAACTCATTTTCTCCCCAGACCAATGCCTACAATAGCCAGGGGCCTGTCCACAGCAGAGAATTTCAGGGAGCTTCACGGCAGCAAGAATGGAGGTTTCCAAATGGGAAACAAGGCTATTACCATCATACCCCCATTTCCGTGGGCACAGGCAGCATACATCTCTGTGGTTTCTAACAAGTCAAAAGAGACACAGAGTACACACTGGTTGCTTCCCTGAATCAACTTCTCGAGGCAGGGTGTTCTACCTCTAGTGAACGGCCTCACCAGGGAAAGTCTTAGCTAGGCCTCTGGGCCCTTGCCTATTCAAAAGCCTGCAGTGCTACAGGAGAAACTGTGCTTCAGTTGCAATAGGAACGCAGCCGTCTTTCTCCTGGAGGCAGGGTGACTTCAGGTAGGAGGTCCTGGATGGAAGGAGAAGCCTAGTGTTTTCTCTGTGCAGCTCAGACTAGGGAATGAGTGTGACTTCCACGGCATGTTGGAACTTGCCAGAACGGTGCTCGTCAATCTGTGCGATTGCTGGCTAAATCCAGATGTCCCAATAAGAGTGCACTGTGTAGCCCTTCACTCGGCATACACACTGTGAGTCGGAAAGCTCCTGGCCTGGATATTGCTTAGAATGGCCAGGTGAGACTGAGGGTACTCGGTGTTCTTGCAGGGAATAAGTTTACCAGACGAGGCACCTAGGTGTCCTAAAAAGCCTACTGGCGTTCAAATGCTGCAGAGCAGCGACTACGGCCTCATGGAAACTGCTACACGCCTCTGCTTGTGCATAGCATTTCAGGGCCTTACCTCGAGGCAAGTTCTCACGTTGCTTGCCCTGTGAGCGACACAGCATGTTAGGATGCTGTATTTCTCCTTGAATAGAGTGACTTCAGGAGCGAGGTCCTCGATCAATTCTAAGCAGAGTGTTTCCTCAGAGCAGCTCAGATGAGGGCAATGTCGAAGACTTCCAGGGCATGTTGGACTGCCTAGAAATGTGGTTCTGATGCTGTTCGAGGGTTCTGGAAATGTAGCTCTCCTGAAGTAACGTAGAGTGTGTTGCCCGAGACTCGGCAGACACAGAGGGCCTCCGAGGGACGTATGGGACTCAATGCTGCTCAGCAGGCCCACAGGGGTGTGGAGGGAGTCAGTGATCTTGGAAGCAAAATGATGCTCACCCGAGGGGCCTAGGAGTCCTGAAAAGGGTCCTTCCTTTAATATAAAGCAGAACCTCCACAAGAGCTCATGGAAAGAGCTGCATGCCTCCCTTTCTGCAGGGCTACTCAGGGCCTTACCTCGAGGCAAGGACTCACGTGGAGATTCCCTTTGGCTCTAGAGCATGGCAAGGTGAGCCCCACCCCGGCCAGTGAAGCTCCGTGTGTAGCCAGAGAAAACTCATTTTCTTCCCACACCCATGCCTACAGTGGTCACGGGGCGGTCAACAGCAGAGAATTTCAGGGAACTTCACGACAGCAAGAATGGAGCTTTCCAAATGGAAAGCAAGGCTAGTACCATCATGCCCCCATTTCCGTGGGCAGAGGCAGCATACATCTCTGTGGTTTCTAACAAGTCAAAAGAGACACAGACTACACACTGGTTGCTTCCCTCAATCAACTTCTCGATGCAGGGTGTTTTGCATCTAGTGAACGGCCGCACCAAGGAACGCCCTAGCCAAGCCTCTGGGCCCATGCCGCTTCAAAAGCCTGCAGCGCTACAGGAAAAACTGTGCTTTAGTTGCAATAGGAACGCAAGCCGTCTTTCTCCTGGAGGCAGGGTGACTTCAGGTAGGAGGTCCTGGATGGAAGGAGATGCCTAGTGTTTTTCTCTGTGCAGCTGAGACCTGGGAATGAGTGCGACTTCCACGTCCTGTTGGAACTTGCTAGAACGTGGCTCTTGAACCTGTGCGAGTGCTGTGAATCAAGATATCACAAGAAAGAGTGCAGGGTGTTGCCCATGACTCAGCAGACACAGAGGACCTCCGAGGGACCAATGGGCCTCGTTGTTGCTCAGCAGGCCTACAGGGGTGTGGAGGTACTCAGAGATATTGGAATAAAATGATGCTCACCCCAGGGGCCTAGGAGTCTTGAAAAGGGTACTTCCTTTAAAGTAAAGCAGAACAGCGACTAAGAGCTCATGGAAAGAGCTCCATGCCTCCCTTTCGGCATGGCTACTCAGGGCCTTACCTCGAGGCAAGGACTCACGTTGAGATTTCCTTGAGCTGTAGAGCATGGCATGATGAGTTCCACCCCGGCCACTGAAGCTCCGTGTGCAGCCAGAGAAAACTCATTTTCTTCCCAGACCCATGGCTACACTGGGTCGAGGCCTGTCAACAGCAGAGAATTTCAGGGAGCTTCACGGCAGCAAGAATGGAGGTTTCCAAAGAGAAAAGCAAGGCTAGTACCATCACGACCCCATTTCCATGTGCACAGGCAGCATACAAAACTCTAGTTTCTCACAAGACAAAAGAGACACAGCGTACCCACTAGTTCCTTCCCTGAAGCAACTTCTCGAGGCACGGCGTTCTGCATCTAGTGCACGGCCTCAACCAAGGAACGCCCTAGTTAGGCCTCGGGGCCGGTGCCTCTTCAAAAGCCTGCAGTGCTAGAGGAAAAACTCTGCTTTAGTTGCAATACGAACGCAAGCCGATTTTCTCCTGGAGGCAGGGTGACTTCAGGTAGGAGGTCCTGGAAGGAAGGCGAAGCCTAGTGTTTTCCTCAATGCAGCTCAGACTAGGGAATGTGTGCGCGATATCCACAGCAAGTTGGAACTTGCCAAAACGGTGCTCGTCAACCTGTGCGAGTGCTGTTCAATCAAGATATCCTAAGAAAGACTGCAGTGTGTTGCCCATGACTCAGCAGAAACAGAGGAACTCCGAGGGACATATGGGCCACGTTGTTGCTCAGCAGGCCTACAGGAGTGTGGAGGATCTCAGTGATCTTGGAACGAAAAGGATGCTCTCGCGAGGGGCCTAGGAGTGCTGAAAAGTGTACTTCCTTTAAAATAAAGCAGAACAGCGACTAAGAGCTCATGGAAAGAGCTGCATGCCTCCCTTTCTGTCTGGCTACTCAGGGCCTTACCTCGAGGCAAGGACTCACGTTGAGATTCCCTTTAGCTCTAGAGCATGGCAAGATGAGTCCCACCCCGGATAATGAAGCACCCTGTGTAGCCAGAGAAAACTCATTTTCTTCCCAGACCAATGCCTACAATAGCCAGGGTCCTGTCAACAGCAGAGAATTCAGGGAGCTTCAAGGCAGCATGAATGGAGCTTTCAAAATGGATAAGCAAGTCGACTACCAACATGCCCACATTTCCCTAGGCACAAACAGCATATAGGGATCTGTGGTTTCACACAACTCAAAAGAGACACAGATTACACACTGCTTCCTTCCCTGAATCAAATTCTCGTGGCAGGGTGTTCTGCATCTAGTGAACTGCCTCAACCAAGGAGCGCCCTAGCTAGGCCTCTGGGCTCGTGCCTATCCAAAAGCTTGCAGTGCTATAGGAAAAATGTGCTTTAGTTGCAATAGGAAGCAAGGCGTCTTTCTCCTGGAGTCAGGGTGACTTCAGGTAGGAGTTCCTGGAAGGAAGGGGAAGCCTAGTGTTTTTCTCTGTGCAGCTCAGACTAGGGAATGTGTGCGACTTCCACAGCAAGTTGGAACTTGCCAAAACGGTGCTCGTCAACCTGTGCGAGTGCTGTGAAACCAAGATATCCCAAGAAAGAGTGCAGTGTGTTGCCCATGACTCAGCAGACACAGAGGACCTCCGAGGGACCTATGGGCCTCGTTGTTGCTCAGCAAGCCAACAGGGGTGTGGAGGTACTCAGTGATCTTGGTACTAAAATGAGGCTGCCCCGAGGGTCCTAGGAGTGCTGAAAAGGCTACTTCCTTTAATATAAAGTAGAACAGCGACTAAGAGCTCATGGAAAGAGCTGCATGCCTCCTTACTGCATGGCTACACAGGGCCTTACCTCGAGGCAAGGACTGACGTTGAGATTCCTTATAGCTGTAGAGCATGGCAAGATGAGTCCCAGCCCTGGGTATGAAGCACACTGGGTAGCCAGAGAAAACTCATTTTCTTCCCAGACCAATGCCTACAATAGCCAGGGGCCTGCCCACAGCAGAGAATTTCAGGGAGCTTCACGGCAGCAAGAATGGAGGTTTCCCAATGGGAAACAAGGCTATTACCATCATACCCCCATTTCCGTGGGCACAGGCAGCATACATCTCTGTGGTTTCTAACAAGTCAAAAGAGACACAGAGTACACACTGGTTGCTTCCCTGAATCAACTTCTCGAGGCAGGGTGTTCTACCTCTAGTGAACGGCCTCACCAGGGAAAGCCCTAACTAGGCCTCTGGGCCCTTGCCTATTCAAAAGCCTGCAGTGCTACAGGAGAAACTGTGCTTCAGTTGCAATAGGAACGCAGCCGTCTTTCTCCTGGAGGCAGGGTGACTTCAGGTAGGAGGTCCTGGATGGAAGGAGAAGCCTAGTGTTTTTCTCTGTGCAGCTCAGACTAGGGAATGAGTGTGACTTCCACGGCATGTTGGAACTTGCCAGAATGGTGCTCGTCAATCTGTGCGATTGCTGGCTAAATCCAGATGTCCCAATAAGAGTGCACTGTGTAGCCCTTCACTCGGCATACACACTGTGAGTCGGAAAGCTCCTGGCCTGGATATTGCTTAGAATGGCCAGGTGAGACTGAGGGTACTCGGTGTTCTTGCAGGGAATAAGTTTACCAGACGAGGCACCTAGGTGTCCTAAAAAGCCTACTGGCGTTCAAAAGCTGCAGAGCAGCGACTACGTCCTCATGGAAACTGCTACACGCCTCTGCTTGTGCATAGCATTTCCGGGCCTTACCTCGAGGCAAGTTCTCACGTTGCTTGCCCTGTGAGCGACACAGCATGTTAGGATGCTGTATTTCTCCTTGAATAGAGTGACTTCAGGAGTGAGGTCCTCGATCAATTCTAAGCCCAGTGTTTCCTCAGAGCAGCTCAGACGAGGGCAATGTCGAAGACTTCCAGGGCATGTTGGACTGCCTAGAAATGTGGTTCTGATGTTGTTCGAGGGTTCTGGAAATGTAGCTCTCCTGAAGTGACGTATAGTGTGTTGCCCGAGACTCGGCAGACACAGAGGGCCTCCGAGGGACGTATGGGACTCAATTCTGCTCAGCAGGCCCACAGGGGTGTGGAGGGAGTCAGTGATCTTGGAAGCAAAATGATGCTCACCCGAAGGGCCTAGGAGTCCTGAAAAGGGTCCTTCCTATAATGTAAAGCAGAACCTCCACTAAGAGCTCATGGAAAGAGCTGCATGCCTCCCTTTCTGCAGGGCTACTCAGGGCCTTACCTCGAGGCAAGGACTCACGTGGAGATTCCCTTTGGCTCTAGAGCATGGCAAGGTGAGCCCCACCCCGGCCAGTGAAGCTCCGTGTGTAGCCAGAGAAAACTCATTTTCTTCCCACACCCATGCCTACAGTGGTCACGGGGCGGTCAACAGCAGAGAATTTCAGGGAGCTTCATGACAGCAAGAATGGAGCTTTCCAAATGGAAAGCAAGGCTAGTACCATCATGCCCCCATTTCCGTGGGCAGAGGCAGCATACATCTCTGTGGTTTCTAACAAGTCAAAAGAGACACAGACTACACACTGGTTGCTTCCCTCAATCAACTTCTCGAGGCAGGGTGTTTTGCATCTAGTGAACGGCCTAACCAAGGAACGCCCTAGCCAAGCCTCTGGGCCCATGCCGCTTCAAAAGCCTGCAGCGCTACAGGAAAAACTGTGCTTTAGTTGCAATAGGAACGCAAGCCGTCTTTCTCCTGGAGGCAGGGTGACTTCAGGTAGGAGGTCCTGGATGGAAGGAGATGCCTAGTGTTTTTCTCTGTGCAGCTCAGACCTGAGAATGAGTGCGACTTCCACGTCCTGTTGGAACTTGCTAGAACGTGGCTCTTGAACCTTTGCGAGTGCTGTGAATCAAGATATCACAAGAAAGAGTGCAGGGTGTTGCCCATGACTCAGCAGACACAGAGGACCTCCGAGGGACCAATGGGCCTCGTTGTTGCTCAGCAGGCCTACAGGGGTGTGGAGGTACTCAGAGATATTGGAATAAAATGATGCTCACCCCAGGGGCCTAGGAGTCCTGAAAAGGGTACTTCCTTTTAAGTAAAGCAGAACAGCGACTAAGAGCTCATGGAAAGAGCTCCATGCCTCCCTTTCTGCATGGCTACTCAGGGCCTTACCTCGAGGCAAGGACTCACGTTGAGATTTCCTTGAGCTGTAGAGCATGGCATGATGAGTTCCACCCGGGCCACTGAAGCTCCGTGTGTAGCCAGAGAAAACTCATTTTCTTCCCAGACCCGTGGCTACAGTGGGTCGAGGCCTGTCAACAGCAGAGAATTTCAGGGAGCTTCACGGCAGCAAGAATGGAGGTTTCCAAAGAGAAAAGCAAGGCTAGTACCATCACGACCCCATTTCCATGTGCACAGGCAGCATACAAAACTCTGGTTTCTCACAAGACAAAAGAGACACAGCGTACCCACTAGTTCCTTCCCTGAAGCAACTTCTCTAGGCACGGCGTTCTGCATCTAGTGCACGGCCTCAACCAAGGAACGCCCTAGTTAGGCCTCGGGGCCGGTGCCTCTTCAAAAGCCTGCAGTGCTAGAGGAAAAACTCTGCTTTAGTTGCAATACGAACGCAAGCCGATTTTCTCCTGGAGGCAGGGTGACTTCAGGTAGGAGGTCCTGGAAGGAAGGCGAAGCCTAGTGTTTTCCTCAATGCAGCTCAGACTAGGGAATGTGTGCGCGATTTCCACAGCAAGTTGGAACTTGCCAAAACGGTGCTCGTCAACCTGTGCGAGTGCTGTTCGATCAAGATATCCTAAGAAAGACTGCAGTGTGTTGCCCATGACTCAGCAGACACAGAGGAACTCCGAGGGACATATGGGCCACGTTGTTGCTCAGCAGGCCTACAGGAGTGTGGAGGATCTCAGTGATCTTGGAACGAAAAGGATGCTCACCCGAGGGGCCTAGGAGTGCTGAAAAGTGTACTTCCTTTAAAATAAAGCAGAACAGCGACTAAGAGCTCATGGAAAGAGCTGCATGCCTCCGTTTCTGTCTGGCTACTCAGGGCCTTACCTCGAGGCAAGGACTCACGTTGAGATTCCCTTTAGCTCTAGAGCATGGCAAGATGAGTCCCACCCCGGATAATGAAGCACCCTGTGTAGCCAGAGAAAACTCATTTTCTTCCCAGACCAATGCCTACAATAGCCAGGGTCCTGTCAACAGCAGAGAATTCAGGGAGCTTCAAGGCAGCATGAATGGAGCTTTCAAAATAGATAAGCAAGTCTACTACCAACATGCCCGCATTTCCCTAGGCACAAACAGCATATAGGGATCTGTGGTTTCACACAACTCAAAAGAGACACAGATTACACACTGCTTCCTTCCCTGAATCAAATTCTCGTGGCAGGGTGTTCTGCATCTAGTGAACTGCCTCAACCAAGGAGCGCCCTAGCTAGGCCTCTGGGCTCGTGCCTATCCAAAAGCTTGCAGTGCTATAGGAAAAAATGTGCTTTAGTTGCAATAGGAAGCAAGGCGTCTTTCTCCTGGAGGCAGGGTGACTTCAGGTAGGAGTTCCTGGAAGGAAGGGGAAGCCTAGTGTTTTTCTCAGTGCAGCTCAGACTAGGGAATGTGTGCGACTTCCACAGCAAGTTGGAACTTGCCAAAACGGTGCTCGTCAACCTGTGCGAGTGCTGTGAAACCAAGATATCCCAAGAAAGAGTGCAGTGTGTTGCCCATGACTCAGCAGACACAGAGGACCTCCGAGGGACCTATGGGCCTCGTTGTTCCTCAGCAAGCCAACAGGGGTGTGGAGGTACTCAGTGATCTTGGTACTAAAATGAGGCTGCCCCGAGGGTCCTAGGAGTGCTGAAAAGGCTACTTCCTTTAATATAAAGAAGAACAGCGACTAAGAGCTCATGGAAAGAGCTGCATGCCTCCTTACTGCATGGCTACACAGGGCCTTACCTCGAGGCAAGGACTGACGTTGAGATTCCTTATAGCTGTAGAGCATGGCAAGATGAGTCCCAGCCCTGGGTATGAAGCACACTGGGTAGCCAGAGAAAACTCATTTTCTTCCCAGACCAATGCCTACAATAGCCAGGGGCCTGTCCACAGCAGAGAATTTCAGGGAGCTTCACGGCAGCAAGAATGGAGGTTTCCCAATGGGAAACAAGGCTATTACCATCATACCCCCATTTCCGTGGGCACAGGCAGCATACATCTCTGTGGTTTCTAACAAGTCAAAAGAGACACAGAGTACACACTGGTTGTTTCCCTGAATCAACTTCTCGAGGCAGGGTGTTCTACCTCTAGTGAACGGCCTCACCAGGGAAAGCCCTAACTAGGCCTCTGGGCCCTTGCCTATTCAAAAGCCTGCAGTGCTACAGGAGAAACTGTGCTTCAGTTGCAATAGGAACGCAGCCGTCTTTCTCCTGGAGGCAGGGTGACTTCAGGTAGGAGGTCCTGGATGGAAGGAGAAGCCTAGTGTTTTTCTCTGTGCAGCTCAGACTAGGGAATGAGTGTGACTTCCACGGCATGTTGGAACTTGCCAGAACGGTGCTCGTCAATCTGTGCGATTGCTGGCTAAATCCAGGTGTCCCAATAAGAGTGCACTGTGTAGCCCTTCACTCGGCATACACACTGTGAGTCGGAAAGCTCCTGGCCTGGATATTGCATAGAATGGCCAGGTGAGACTGAGGGTACTCGGTGTTCTTGCAGGGAATAAGTTTACCAGACGAGGCACCTAGGTGTCCTAAAAAGCCTACTGGCGTTCAAAAGCTGCAGAGCAGCGACTACGTCCTCATGGAAACTGCTACACGCCTCTGCTTGTGCATAGCATTTCCGGGCCTTACCTCGAGGCAAGTTCTCACGTTGCTTGCCCTGTGAGCGACACAGCATGTTAGGATGCTGTATTTCTCCTTGAATAGAGTGACTTCAGGAGCGAGGTCCTCGATCAATTCTAAGCAGAGTGTTTCCTCAGAGCAGCTCAGACGAGGGCAATGTCGAAGACTTCCAGGGCATGTTGGACTGCCTAGAAATGTGGTTCTGATGTTGTTCGAGGGTTCTGGAAATGTAGCTCTCCTGAAGTGACGTATAGTGTGTTGCCCGAGACTCGGCAGACACAGAGGGCCTCCGAGGGACGTATGGGACTCAATTCTGCTCAGCAGGCCCACAGGGGTGTGGAGGGAGTCAGTGATCTTGGAAGCAAAATGATGCTCACCCGAAGGGCCTAGGAGTCCTGAAAAGGGTCCTTCCTATAATGTAAAGCAGAACCTCCACTAAGAGCTCATGGAAAGAGCTGCATGCCTCCCTTTCTGCAGGGCTACTCAGGGCCTTACCTCGAGGCAAGGACTAACGTGGAGATTCCCTTTGGCTCTAGAGCATGGCAAGGTGAGCCCCACCCCGGCCAGTGAAGCTCCGTGTGTAGCCAGAGAAAACTCATTTTCTTCCCACACCCATGCCTACAGTGGTCACGGGGCGGTCAACAGCAGAGAATTTCAGGGAGCTTCACGGCAGCAAGAATGGAGGTTTCCAAAGAGAAAAGCAAGGCTAGTACCTTCACGACCCCATTTCCGTGTGCACAGGCAGCATCCAAAACTCTGGTTTCTCACAAGACAAAGAGACACAGCGTACCCACTAGTTCCTTCCCTGAAGCAACTTCTCGAGGCACGGCGTTCTGCATCTAGTGCACGGCCTCAACCAAGGAACACCCTAGTTAGGCCTCTGGGCCGGTGCCTCTTCAAAAGCCTGCAGTGCTAGAGGAAAAACTCTGCTTTAGTTGCAATACGAACGCAAGCCGATTTTCTCCTGGAGGCAGGGTGACTTCAGGTAGGAGGTCCTGGAAGGAAGGCGAAGCCTAGTGTTTTCCTCAATGCAGCTCAGACTAGGGAATGTGTGCGCGATTTCCACAGCAAGTTGGAACTTGCCAAAACGGAGCTCGTCAACCTGTGCGAGTGCTGTTCGATCAAGATCTCCTAAGAAAGACTGCAGTGTGTTGCCCATGACTCAGCAGGCACAGAGGAACTCCGAGGGACATATGGGCCACGTTGTTGCTCAGCAGGCCTACAGGAGTGTGGAGGATCTCAGTGATCTTGGAACGAAAAGGATGCTCACCCGAGGGGCCTAGGAGTGCTGAAAAGTGTACTTCCTTTAAAATAAAGCAGAACAGCGACTAAGAGCTCATGGAAAGAGCTGCATGCCTCCCTTTCTGTCTGGCTACTCAGGGCCTTACCTCGAGGCAGGGACTCACGTTGAGATTCCCTTTAGCTCTAGAGCATGGCAAGATGAGTCCCACCCCGGATAATGAAGCACCCTGTGTAGCCAGAGAAAAGTCATTTTCTTCCCAGACCAATGCCTACAATAGCCAGGGTCCTGTCAACAGCAGAGAATTCAGGGAGCTTCAAGGCAGCATGAATGGAGCTTTCAAAATGGATAAGCAAGTCTACTACCAACATGCCCACATTTCCCTAGGCACAAACAGCATACATCCCTGTGGTTTCACACAACTCAAAAGAGACACAGATTACACACTGAATCAAATTCTCGTGGCAGGGTGTTCTGCATCTAGTGAACTGCCTCAACCAAGGAACGCCCTAGCTAGGCCTCTGGGCTCGTGCCTATTCAAAAGCTTGCAGTGCTATAGGAAGAACTGTGCTTTAGTTGCAATAGGAAGCAAGGCGTCGTTCTCCTGGAGGCAGGGTGACTTCAGGTAGGAGTTCCTGGAAGGAAGGGGAAGCCTAGTGTTTTTCTCAGTGCAGCTCAGACTAGGGAATGTGTGCGACTTCCACAGCAAGTCGGAACTTGCCAGAACGGTGCTCGTGAACCTGTGCGAGTGCTGTGAAACCAAGATATGCCAAGAAAGAGTGCAGTGTGTTGCCCATGACTCAGCAGACACAGAGGACCTCCGAGGGACCTAAGGGCCTCGTTGTTGCTCAGCAAGCCAACAGGGGTGTGGAGGTACTCAGTGATCTTGGTACTAAAATGAGGCTGCCCCGAGGGTCCTAGGAGTGCTGAAAAGGCTACTTCCTTTAATATAAAGGAGAACAGCGACTAAGAGCTCATGGAAAGAGCTGCATGCCTCCCTTTCTGCATGGCTACTCAGGGCCTTACCTCGAGGCAAGGACTGACGTTGAGATTCCTTATAGCTCTAGAGCATGGCAAGATGAGTCCCAGCCCTGGGTATGAAGCACACTGGGTAGCCAGAGAAAACTCATTTTCTCCCCAGAACAATGCCTACAATAGCCAGGGGCCTGTCCACAGCAGAGAATTTCAGGGAGCTTCACGGCAGCAAGAATGGAGGTTTCCAAATGGGAAACAAGGCTATTACCATCATATACCCCCATTTCCGTGGGCACAGGCAGCATACATCTCTGTGGTTTCTAACAAGTCAAAAGAGACCCAGAGTACACACTGGTTGCTTCCCTGAATCAACTTCTCGAGGCAGGGTGTTCTACCTCTAGTGAACGGCCTCACCAGGGAAAGCCCTAGCTAGGCCTCTGGGCCCTTGCCTATTCAAAAGCCTGCAGTGCTACAGGAGAAACTGTGCTTCAGTTGCAATAGGAACGCAGCCGTCTTTCTCCTGGAGGCAGGGTGACTTCAGGTAGGAGGTCCTGGATGGAAGGAGAAGCCTAGTGTTTTTCTCTGTGCAGCTCAGACTAGGGAATGAGTGTGACTTCCACGGCATGTTGGAACTTGCTAGAACGGTGCTCGTCAATCTGTGCGATTGCTGGCTAAATCCAGATGTCCCAATAAGAGTGCACTGTGTAGCCCTTCACTCGGCATACACACTGTGCGTCGGAAAGCTCCTGGCCTGGATAGTGCTTAGAATGGCCAGGTGAGACAGAGGGTACTCGGTGTTCTTGCAGGGAATAAGTTTACCAGACGAGGCACCTAGGTGTCCTAAAAAGCCTACTGGCGTTCAAATGCTGCAGAGCAGCGACTACGGCCTCATGGAAACTGCTACACGCCTCTGCCTGTGCATAGCATTTCAGGGCCTTACCTCGAGGCAAATTCTCACGTTGCTTGCCCTGTGAGCGGCACAGCATGTTAGGATGCTGTATTTCTCCTTGACTAGAGTGACTTCAGGAACGAGGTCCTCAATCAATTCTAAGCAGAGTGTTTCCTCAGAGCAGCTCAGACGAGGGCAATGTCGAAGACTTCCAGGGCATGTTGGACTGCCTAGAAATGTGGTTCTGATGCTGTTCGAGGGTTCTGGAAATGTAGCTCTCCTGAAGTAACGTATAGTGTGTTGCCCGAGACTCGGCAGACACAGAGGGCCTCCGAGGGACGTATGGGACTCAATGCTGCTCAGCAGGCCCACAGGGGTGTGGAGGGAGTCAGTGATCTTGGAAGCAAAATGATGCTCACCCGAGAGACCTAGGAGTCCTGAAAAGGGTCCTTCCTTTAATATAAAGCAGAACCTCCACTAAGAGCTCATGGAAAGAGCTGCATGCCTCCCTTTCTGCAGGGCTACTCAGGGCCTTACCTCGAGGCGAGGACTCACGTGGAGATTCCCTTTGGCTCTAGAGCATGGCAAGGTGAGCCCCACCCCGGCCAGTGAAGCTCCGCGTGTAGCCAGAGAAAACTCATTTTCTTCCCAGACCCATGGCTACAGTGGTCACGGGGCGGTCAACAGCAGAGAATTTCAGGGAGCTTCACGGCAGCAAGAATGGAGGTTTCCAAAGAGAAAAGCAAGGCTAGTACCATCACGACCCCATTTCCATGTGCACAGGCAGCATCCAAAACTCTGGTTTCTCACAAGACAAAAGAGACACAGCGTACCCACTAGTTCCTTCCCTGAAGCAACTTCTCGAGGCACGGCGTTCTGCATCTAGTGCACGGCCTCAACCAAGGAACGCCCTAGTTAGGCCTCGGGGCCGGTGCCTCTTCAAAAGCCTGCAGTGCTAGAGGAAAAACTCTGCTTTAGTTGCAATACGAACGCAAGCCGATTTTCTCCTGGAGGCAGGGTGACTTCAGGTAGGAGGTCCTGGAAGGAAGGCGAAGCCTAGTGTTTTCCTCAATGCAGCTCAGACTAGGGAATGTGTGCGCGATTTCCACAGCAAGTTGGAACTTGCCAAAACGGAGCTCGTCAACCTGTGCGAGTGCTGTTCGATCAAGATCTCCTAAGAAAGACTGCAGTGTGTTGCCCATGACTCAGCAGGCACAGAGGAACTCCGAGGGACATATGGGCCACGTTGTTGCTCAGCAGGCCTACAGGAGTGTGGAGGATCTCAGTGATCTTGGAACGAAAAGGATGCTCACCCGAGGGGCCTAGGAGTGCTGAAAAGTGTACTTCCTTTAAAATAAAGCAGAACAGCGACTAAGAGCTCATGGAAAGAGCTGCATGCCTCCCTTTCTGTCTGGCTACTCAGGGCCTTACCTCGAGGCAGGGACTCACGTTGAGATTCCCTTTAGCTCTAGAGCAAGGCAAGATGAGTCCCACCCCGGATAATGAAGCACCCTGTGTAGCCAGAGAAAAGTCATTTTCTTCCCAGACCAATGCCTACAATAGCCAGGGTCCTGTCAACAGCAGAGAATTCAGGGAGCTTCAAGGCAGCATGAATGGAGCTTTCAAAATGGATAAGCAAGTCTACTACCAACATGCCCACATTTCCCTAGGCACAAACAGCATACATCCCTGTGGTTTCACACAACTCAAAAGAGACACAGATTACACACTGCTTCCTTCCCTGAATCAAATTCTCGTGGCAGGGTGTTCTGCATCTAGTGAACTGCCTCAACCAAGGAACGCCCTAGCTAGGCCTCTGGGCTCGTGCCTATTCAAAAGCTTGCAGTGCTATAGGAAGAACTGTGCTTTAGTTGCAATAGGAAGCAAGGCGTCGTTCTCCTGGAGGCAGGGTGACTTCAGGTAGGAGTTCCTGGAAGGAAGGGGAAGCCTAGTGTTTTTCTCAGTGCAGCTCAGACTAGGGAATGTGTGCGACTTCCACAGCAAGTCGGAACTTGCCAGAACGGTGCTCGTGAACCTGTGCGAGTGCTGTGAAACCAAGATATCCCAAGAAAGAGTGCAGTGTGTTGCCCATGACTCAGCAGACACAGAGGACCTCCGAGGGACCTAAGGGCCTCGTTGTTGCTCAGCAAGCCAACAGGGGTGTGGAGGTACTCAGTGATCTTGGTACTAAAATGAGGCTGCCCCGAGGGTCCTAGGAGTGCTGAAAAGGCTACTTCCTTTAATATAAAGGAGAACAGCGACTAAGAGCTCATGGGAAGAGCTGCATGCCTCCCTTTCTGCATGGCTACTCAGGGCCTTACCTCGAGGCAAGGACTGACGTTGAGATTCCTTATAGCTCTAGAGCATGGCAAGATGAGTCCCAGCCCTGGGTATGAAGCACACTGGGTAGCCAGAGAAAATTCATTTTCTCCCCAGACCAATGCCTACCATAGCCAGGGGCCTGTCCACAGCAGAGAATTTCAGGGAGCTTCACGGCAGCAAGAATGGAGGTTTCCAAATGGGAAACAAGGCTATTACCATCATATACCCCCATTTCCGTGGGCACAGGCAGCATACATCTCTGTGGTTTCTAACAAGTCAAAAGAGACCCAGAGTACACACTGGTTGCTTCCCTGAATCAACTTCTCGAGGCAGGGTGTTCTACCTCTAGTGAACGGCCTCACCAGCGAAAGCCCTAGCTAGGCCTCTGGGCCCTTGCCTATTCAAAAGCCTGCAGTGCTACAGGAGAAACTGTGCTTCCGTTGCAATAGGAACGCAGCCGTCTTTCTCCTGGAGGCAGGGTGACTTCAGGTAGGAGGTCCTGGATGGAAGGAGAAGCCTAGTGTTTTTCTCTGTGCAGCTCAGACTAGGGAATGAGTGTGACTTCCACGGCATGTTGGAACTTGCTAGAACGGTGCTCGTCAATCTGTGCGATTGCTGGCTAAATCCAGATGTCCCAATAAGAGTGCACTGTGTAGCCCTTCACTCGGCATACACACTGTGAGTCGGAAAGCTCCTGGCCTGGATAGTGCTTAGAATGGCCAGGTGAGACTGAGGGTACTCGGTGTTCTTGCAGGGAATAAGTTTACCAGACGAGGCACCTAGGTGTCCTAAAAAGCCTACTGGCGTTCAAATGCTGCAGAGCAGCGACTACGGCCTCATGGAAACTGCTACACGCCTCTGCCTGTGCATAGCATTTCAGGGCCTTACCTCGAGGCAAATTCTCACGTTGCTTGCCCTGTGAGCGGCACAGCATGTTAGGATGCTGTATTTCTCCTTGACTAGAGTGACTTCAGGAACGAGGTCCTCGATCAATTCTAAGCAGAGTGTTTCCTCAGAGCAGCTCAGACGAGGGCAATGTCGAAGACTTCCAGGGCATGTTGGACTGCCTAGAAATGTGGTTCTGATGCTGTTCGAGGGTTCTGGAAATGTAGCTCTCCTGAAGTAACGTATAGTGTGTTGCCCGAGACTCGGCAGACACAGAGGGCCTCCGAGGGACGTATGGGACTCAATGCTGCTCAGCAGGCCCACAGGGGTGTGGAGGGAGTCAGTGATCTTGGAAGCAAAATGATGCTCACCCGAGAGACCTAGGAGTCCTGAAAAGGGTCCTTCCTTTAATATAAAGCAGAACCTCCACTAAGAGCTCATGGAAAGAGCTGCATGCCTCCCTTTCTGCAGGGCTACTCAGGGCCTTACCTCGAGGCGAGGACTCACGTGGAGATTCCCTTTGGCTCTAGAGCATGGCAAGGTGAGCCCCACCCCGGCCAGTGAAGCTCCGCGTGTAGCCAGAGAAAACTCATTTTCTTCCCAGACCCATGGCTACAGTGGTCACGGGGCGGTCAACAGCAGAGAATTTCAGGGAGCTTCACGGCAGCAAGAATGGAGGTTTCCAAAGAGAAAAGCAAGGCTAGTACCATCACGACCCCATTTCCATGTGCACAGGCAGCATCCAAAACTCTGGTTTCTCACAAGACAAAAGAGACACAGCGTACCCACTAGTTCCTTCACTGAAGCAACTTCTCGAGGCACGGCGTTCTGCATCTAGTGCACGGCCTCAACCAAGGAACGCCCTAGTTAGGCCTCGGGGCCGGTGCCTCTTCAAAAGCCTGCAGTGCTAGAGGAAAAACTCTGCTTTAGTTGCAATACGAACGCAAGCCGATTTTCTCCTGGAGGCAGGGTGACTTCAGGTAGGAGGTCCTGGAAGGAAGGCGAAGCCTAGTGTTTTCCTCAATGCAGCTCAGACTAGGGAATGTGTGCGCGATTTCCACAGCAAGTTGGAACTTGCCAAAACGGAGCTCGTCAACCTGTGCGAGTGCTGTTCGATCAAGATCTCCTAAGAAAGACTGCAGTGTGTTGCCCATGACTCAGCAGGCACAGAGGAACTCCGAGGGACATATGGGCCACGTTGTTGCTCAGCAGGCCTACAGGAGTGTGGAGGATCTCAGTGATCTTGGAACGAAAAGGATGCTCACCCGAGGGGCCTAGGAGTGCTGAAAAGTGTACTTCCTTTAAAATAAAGCAGAACAGCGACTAAGAGCTCATGGAAAGAGCTGCATGCCTCCCTTTCTGTCTGGCTACTCAGGGCCTTACCTCGAGGCAGGGACTCACGTTGAGATTCCCTTTAGCTCTAGAGCATGGCAAGATGAGTCCCACCCCGGATAATGAAGCACCCTGTGTAGCCAGAGAAAACTCATTTTCTTCCCAGACCAATGCCTACA
Organism: Eschrichtius robustus; assembly: GCF_028021215.1. Classification (NCBI taxonomy): domain Eukaryota; kingdom Metazoa; phylum Chordata; class Mammalia; order Artiodactyla; family Eschrichtiidae; genus Eschrichtius; species Eschrichtius robustus. Next base: position 98,956,688 of record NC_090832.1, read on the forward strand.
ATAGCCAGGGTCCTGTCAACAGCAGAGAATTCAGGGAGCTTCAAGGCAGCATGAATGGAGCTTTCAAAATGGATAAGCAAGTCTACTACCAACATGCCCACATTTCCCTAGGCACAAACAGCATACATCCCTGTGGTTTCACACAACTCAAAAGAGACACAGATTACACACTGCTTCCTTCCCTGAATCAAATTCTCGTGGCAGGGTGTTCTGCATCTAGTGAACTGCCTCAACCAAGGAACGCCCTAGCTAGGCCTCTGGGCTCGTGCCTATTCAAAAGCTTGCAGTGCTATAGGAAGAACTGTGCTTTAGTTGCAATAGGAAGCAAGGCGTCGTTCTCCTGGAGGCAGGGTGACTTCAGGTAGGAGTTCCTGGAAGGAAGGGGAAGCCTAGTGTTTTTCTCAGTGCAGCTCAGACTAGGGAATGTGTGCGACTTCCACAGCAAGTCGGAACTTGCCAGAACGGTGCTCGTGAACCTGTGCGAGTGCTGTGAATCCAAGATATGCCAAGAAAGAGTGCAGTGTGTTGCCCATGACTCAGCAGACACAGAGGACCTCCGAGGGACCTAAGGGCCTCGTTGTTGCTCAGCAAGCCAACAGGGGTGTGGAGGTACTCAGTGATCTTGGTACTAAAATGAGGCTGCCCCGAGGGTCCTAGGAGTGCTGAAAAGGCTACTTCCTTTAATATAAAGGAGAACAGCGACTAAGAGCTCATGGGAAGAGCTGCATGCCTCCCTTTCTGCATGGCTACTCAGGGCCTTACCTCGAGGCAAGGACTGACGTTGAGATTCCTTATAGCTCTAGAGCATGGCAAGATGAGTCCCAGCCCTGGGTATGAAGCACACTGGGTAGCCAGAGAAAACTCATTTTCTCCCCAGACCAATGCCTACAATAGCCAGGGGCCTGTCCACAGCAGAGAATTTCAGGGAGCTTCACGGCAGCAAGAATGGAGGTTTCCAAATGGGAAACAAGGCTATTACCATCATATACCCCCATTTCCGTGGGCACAGGCAGCATACATCTCTGTGGTTTCTAACAAGTCAAAAGAGACCCAGAGTACACACTGGTTGCTTCCCTGAATCAACTTCTCGAGGCAGGGTGTTCTACCTCTAGTGAACGGCCTCACCAGGGAAAGCCCTAGCTAGGCCTCTGGGCCCTTGCCTATTCAAAAGCCTGCAGTGCTACAGGAGAAACTGTGCTTCCGTTGCAATAGGAACGCAGCCGTCTTTCTCCTGGAGGCAGGGTGACTTCAGGTAGGAGGTCCTGGATGGAAGGAGAAGCCTAGTGTTTTTCTCTGTGCAGCTCAGACTAGGGAATGAGTGTGACTTCCACGGCATGTTGGAACTTGCTAGAACGGTGCTCGTCAATCTGTGCGATTGCTGGCTAAATCCAGATGTCCCAATAAGAGTGCACTGTGTAGCCCTTCACTCGGCATACACACTGTGAGTCGGAAAGCTCCTGGCCTGGATAGTGCTTAGAATGGCCAGGTGAGACTGAGGGTACTCGGTGTTCTTGCAGGGAATAAGTTTACCAGACGAGGCACCTAGGTGTCCTAAAAAGCCTACTGGCGTTCAAATGCTGCAGAGCAGCGACTACGGCCTCATGGAAACTGCTACACGCCTCTGCTTGTGCATAGCATTTCAGGGCCTTACCTCGAGGCAAATTCTCACGTTGCTTGCCCTGTGAGCGGCACAGCATGATAGGATGCTGTATTTCTCCTTGACTAGAGTGACTTCAGGAACGAGGTCCTCGATCAATTCTAAGCAGAGTGTTTCCTCAGAGCAGCTCAGACGAGGGCAATGTCGAAGACTTCCAGGGCATGTTGGACTGCCTAGAAATGTGGTTCTGATGCTGTTCGAGGGTTCTGGAAATGTAGCTCTCCTGAAGTAACGTAGAGTGTGTTGCCCGAGACTCGGCAGACACAGAGGGCCTCCGAGGGACGTATGGGACTCAATGCTGCTCAGCAGGCCCACAGGGGTGTGGAGGGAGTCAGTGATCTTGGAAGCAAAATGATGCTCACCCGAGAGACCTAGGAGTCCTGAAAAGGGTCCTTCCTTTAATATAAAGCAGAACCTCCACTAAGAGCTCATGGAAAGAGCTGCATGCCTCCCTTTCTGCAGGGCTACTCAGGGCCTTACCTCGAGGCGAGGACTCACGTGGAGATTCCCTTTGGCTCTAGAGCTTGGCAAGGTGAGCCCCACCCCGGCCAGTGAAGCTCCGTGTGTAGCCAGAGAAAACTCATTTTCTTCCCAGACCCATGGCTACAGTGGTCACGGGGCGGTCAACAGCAGAGAATTTCAGGGAGCTTCACGGCAGCAAGAATGGAGGTTTCCCAAGAGAAAAGCAAGGCTAGTACCATCACGACCCCATTTCCATGTGCACAGGCAGCATCCAAAACTCTGGTTTCTCACAAGACAAAAGAGACACAGCGTACCCACTAGTTCCTTCCCTGAAGCAACTTCTCGAGGCACGGCGTTCTGCATCTAGTGCACGGCCTCAACCAAGGAACGCCCTAGTTAGGCCTCGGGGCCGGTGCCTCTTCAAAAGCCTGCAGTGCTAGAGGAAAAACTCTGCTTTAGTTGCAATACGAACGCAAGCCGATTTTCTCCTGGAGGCAGGGTGACTTCAGGTAGGAGGTCCTGGAAGGAAGGCGAAGCCTAGTGTTTTCCTCAATGCAGCTCAGACTAGGGAATGTGTGCGCGATTTCCACAGCAAGTTGGAACTTGCCAAAACGGAGCTCGTCAACCTGTGCGAGTGCTGTTCGATCAAGATCTCCTAAGAAAGACAGCAGTGTGTTGCCCATGACTCCGCAGGCACAGAGGAACTCCGAGGGACATATGGGCCACGTTGTTGCTCAGCAGGCCTACAGGAGTGTGGAGGATCTCAGTGATCTTGGAACGAAAAGGATGCTCACCCGAGGGGCCTAGGAGTGCTGAAAAGTGTACTTCCTTTAAAATAAAGCAGAACAGCGACTAAGAGCTCATGGAAAGAGCTGCATGCCTCCCTTTCTGTCTGGCTACTCAGGGCCTTACCTCGAGGCAGGGACTCACGTTGAGATTCCCTTTAGCTCTAGAGCATGGCAAGATGAGTCCCACCCCGGATAATGAAGCATCCTGTGTAGCCAGAGAAAAGTCATTTTCTTCCCAGACCAATGCCTACAATAGCCAGGGTCCTGTCAACAGCAGAGAATTCAGGGAGCTTCAAGGCAGCATGAATGGAGCTTTCAAAATGGATAAGCAAGTCTACTACCAACATGCCCACATTTCCCTAGGCACAAACAGCATACATCCCTGTGGTTTCACACAACTCAAAAGAGACACAGATTACACACTGCTTCCTTCCCTGAATCAAATTCTCGTGGCAGGGTGTTCTGCATCTAGTGAACTGCCTCAACCAAGGAACGCCCTAGCTAGGCCTCTGGGCTCGTGCCTATTCAAAAGCTTGCAGTGCTATAGGAAGAACTGTGCTTTAGTTGCAATAGGAAGCAAGGCGTCGTTCTCCTGGAGGCAGGGTGACTTCAGGTAGGAGTTCCTGGAAGGAAGGGGAAGCCTAGTGTTTTTCTCAGTGCAGCTCAGACTAGGGAATGTGTGCGACTTCCACAGCAAGTCGGAACTTGCCAGAACGGTGCTCGTGAACCTGTGCGAGTGCTGTGAAACCAAGATATCCCAAGAAAGAGTGCAGTGTGTTGCCCATGACTCAGCAGACACAGAGGACCTCCGAGGGACCTAAGGGCCTCGTTGTTGCTCAGCAAGCCAACAGGGGTGTGGAGGTACTCAGTGATCTTGGTACTAAAATGAGGCTGCCCCGAGGGTCCTAGGAGTGCTGAAAAGGCTACTTCCTTTAATATAAAGGAGAACAGCGACTAAGAGCTCATGGAAAGAGCTGCATGCCTCCCTTTCTGCATGGCTACTCAGGGCCTTACCTCGAGGCAAGGACTGACGTTGAGATTCCTTATAGCTCTAGAGCATGGCAAGATGAGTCCCAGCCCTGGGTATGAAGCACACTGGGTAGCCAGAGAAAACTCATTTTCTCCCCAGACCAATGCCTACAATAGCCAGGGGCCTGTCCACAGCAGAGAATTTCAGGGAGCTTCACGGCAGCAAGAATGGAGGTTTCCAAATGGGAAACAAGGCTATTACCATCATATACCCCCATTTCCGTGGGCACAGGCAGCATACATCTCTGTGGTTTCTAACAAGTCAAAAGAGACCCAGAGTACACACTGGTTGCTTCCCTGAATCAACTTCTCGAGGCAGGGTGTTCTACCTCTAGTGAACGGCCTCACCAGGGAAAGCCCTAGCTAGGCCTCTGGGCCCTTGCCTATTCAAAAGCCTGCAGTGCTACAGGAGAAACTGTGCTTCAGTTGCAATAGGAACGCAGCCGTCTTTCTCCTGGAGGCAGGGTGATTTCAGGTAGGAGGTCCTTGATGGAAGGAGAAGCCTAGTGTTTTCTCTGTGCAGCTCAGACTAGGGAATGAGTGTGACTTCCACGGCATGTTGGAACTTGCCAGAACGGTGCTCGTCAATCTGTGCGATTGCTGGCTAAATCCAGATGTCCCAATAAGAGTGCACTGTGTAGCCCTTCACTCGGCATACACACTGTGAGTCGGAAAGCTCCTGGCCTGGATATTGCTTAGAATGGCCAGGTGAGACTGAGGGTACTCGGTGTTCTTGCAGGAAATAAGTTTACCAGACGAGGCACCGAGGTGTCCTAAAAAGCCTACTGGCGTTCAAATGCTGCAGAGCAGCGACTACGGCCTCATGGAAACTGCTACACGCCTCTGCTTGTGCATAGCATTTCCGGGCCTTACCTCGAGGCAAATTCTCACGTTGCTTGCCCTGTGAGCGACACAGCATGTTAGGATGCTGTATTTCTCCTTGAATAGAGTGACTTCAGGAGCGAGGTCCTCGATCAATTCTAAGCAGAGTGTTTCCTCAGAGCAGCTCAGACGAGGGCAATGTCGAAGACTTCCAGGGCATGTTGGACTGCCTAGAAATGTGGTTCTGATGCTGTTCGAGTGTTCTGGAAATGTAGCTCTCCTGAAGTAACGTATAGTGTGTTGCCCGAGACTCGGCAGACACAGAGGGCCTCCGAGGGACGTATGGGACTCAATGCTGCTCAGCAGGCCCACAGGGGTGTGGAGGGAGTCAGTGATCTTGGAAGCAAAATGATGCTCACCCGAGGGGCCTAGGAGTCCTGAAAAGGGTCCTTCCTTTAATATAAAGCAGAACCTCCACTAAGAGCTCATGGAAAGAGCTGCATGCCTGCCTTTCTGCAGGGCTACTCAGGGCCTTACCTCGAGGCAAGGACTCACGTGGAGATTCCCTTTGGCTCTAGAGCATGGCAAGGTGAGCCCCACCCCGGCCAGTGAAGCTCCGTGTGTAGCCAGAGAAAACTCATTTTCTTCCCACACCCATGCCTACAGTGGTCACGGGGCGGTCAACAGCAGAGAATTTCAGGGAGCTTCACGACAGCAAGAATGGAGCTTTCCAAATGGAAAGCAAGGCTAGTACCATCATGCCCCCATTTCCGTGGGCAGAGGCAGCATACATCTCTGTGGTTTCTAACAAGTCAAAAGAGACACAGACTATACACTGGTTGCTTCCCTCAATCAACTTCTCGAGGCAGGGTGTTTTGCATCTAGTGAACAGCCTCACCAAGCCTCTGGGCCCATGCCGCTTCAAAAGCCTGCAGCGCTACAGGAAAAACTGTGCTTTAGTTGCAATAGGAACGCAAGCCGTCTTTCTCCTGGAGGCAGGGTGACTTCAGGTAGGAGGTCCTGGATGGAAGGAGATGCCTAGTGTTTTTCTCTGTGCAGCTCAGACTAGGGAATGAGTGCGACTTCCACGTCCTGTTGGAACTTGCTAGAACGTGGCTCTTGAACCTGTGCGAGTGCTGTGAATCAAGATATCACAAGAAAGAGTGCAGGGTGTTGCCCATGACTCAGCAGACACAGAGGACCTCCGAGGGACCAATGGGCCTCGTTGTTGCTCAGCAGGCCTACAGGGGTGTGGAGGTACTCAGAGATATTGGAATAAAATGATGCTCACCCCAGGGGCCTAGGAGTCCTGAAAAGGGTACTTCCTTTAAAGTGAAGCAGAACAGCGACTAAGAGCTCATGGAAAGAGCTCCATGCCTCCCTTTCGGCATGGCTACTCAGGGCCTTACCTCGAGGCAAGGACTCACGTTGAGATTTCCTTGAGCTGTAGAGCATGGCATGATGAGTTCCACCCGGGCCACTGAAGCTCCGTGTGTAGCCAGAGAAAACTCATTTTCTTCCCAGACCCATGGCTACAGTGGGTCGAGGCCTGTCAACAGCAGAGAATTTCAGGGAGCTTCACGGCAGCAAGAATGGAGGTTTCCAAAGAGAAAAGCAAGGCTAGTACCGTCACGACCCCATTTCCATGTGCACAGGCAGCATACAAAACTCTGGTTTCTCACAAGACAAAAGAGACACAGCGTACCCACTAGTTCCTTCCCTGAAGCAACTTCTCGAGGCACGGGGTTCTGCATCTAGTGCACGGCCTCAACCAAGGAACGCCCTAGTTAGGCGTCGGGGCCGGTGCCTCTTCAAAAGCCTGCAGTGCTAGAGGAAAAACTCTGCTTTAGTTGCAATACGAACGCAAGCCGATTTTCTCCTGGAGGCAGGGTGACTTCAGGTAGGAGGTCCTGGAAGGAAGGCGAAGCCTAGTGTTTTCCTCAATGCAGCCCAGACTAGGGAATGTGTGCGCGATTTCCACAGCAAGTTGGAACTTGCCAAAACGGTGATCGTCAACCTGTGCGAGTGTTGTTCAATCAAGATATCCTAAGAAAGACTGCAGTGTGTTGCCCATGACTCAGCAGACACAGAGGAGCTCCGAGGGACATATGGGCCACTTTGTTGCTCAGCAGGCCTACAGGAGTGTGGAGGATTTCAGTAAATCTTGGAACGAAAATGATGCTCACCCGAGGGGCCTAGGAGTGCTGAAAAGTGTACTTCCTTTAAAATAAAGCAGAACAGCGACTAAGAGCTCATGGAAAGAGCTGCATGCCTCCCTTTCTGTCTGGCTACTCAGGGCCTTACCTCGAGGCAAGGACTCACGTTGAGATTCCCTTTAGCTCTAGAGCATGGCAAGATGAGTCCCACCCCGGATAATGAAGCACCCTCTGTAGCCAGAGAAAACTCATTTTCTTCCCAGACCAATGCCTACAATAGCCAGGGTCCTGTCAACAGCAGAGAATTCAGGGAGCTTCAAGGCAGCATGATTGGAGCTTTCAAAATGGATAAGCAAGGCTACTACCAACATGCCCACATTTCCCTAGGCACAAACAGCATACATCCCTGTGGTTTCACACAACTCAAAAGAGACACAGATTACACACTGCTTCCTTCCCTGAATCAAATTCTCGTGGCAGGGTGTTCTGCATCTAGTGAACTGCCTCAACCAAGGAACGCCCTAGCTAGGCCTCTGGGCTCGTGCCTATTCAAAAGCTTGCAGTGCTATAGGAAAAACTGTGCTTTAGTTGCAATAGGAAGCAAGGCGTCTTTCTCCTGGAGGCAGGGTGACTTCAGGTAGGAGTTCCTGGAAGGAAGGGGAAGCCTAGTGTTTTTCTCAGTGCAGCTCAGACTAGGGAATGTGTGCGACTTCCACAGCAAGTTGGAACTTGCCAAAACGGTGCTCGTGAACCTGTGCGAGTGCTGTGAAACCAAGATATCCCAAGAAAGAGTGCAGTGTGTTGCCCATGACTCAGCAGACACAGAGGACCTCCGAGGGACCTATGGGCCTCGTTGTTGCTCAGCAAGCCAACAGGGGTCTGGAGGTACTCAGTGATCTTGGTACTAAAATGAGGCTGCCCCGAGGGTCCTAGGAGTGCTGAAAAGGCTACTTCCTTTAATATAAAGGAGAACAGCGACTAAGAGCTCATGGAAAGAGCTGCATGCCTCCCTTTCTGCATGGCTACTCAGGGCCTTACCTCGAGGCAAGGACTGACGTTGAGATTCCTTATAGCTCTAGAGCATGGCAAGATGAGTCCCAGCCCTGGGTATGAAGCACACTGGGTAGCCAGAGAAAACTCATTTTCTCCCCAGACCAATGCCTACAATAGCCAGGGGCCTGTCCACAGCAGAGAATTTCAGGGAGCTTCACGGCAGCAAGAATGGAGGTTTCCAAATGGGAAACAAGGCTATTACCATCATACCCCCATTTCCGTGGGCACAGGCAGCATACATCTCTGTGGTTTCTAACAAGTCAAAAGAGACACAGAGTACACACTGGTTGCTTCCCTGAATCAACTTCTCGAGGCAGGGTGTTCTACCTCTAGTGAACGGCCTCACCAGGGAAAGTCTTAGCTAGGCCTCTGGGCCCTTGCCTATTCAAAAGCCTGCAGTGCTACAGGAGAAACTGTGCTTCAGTTGCAATAGGAACGCAGCCGTCTTTCTCCTGGAGGCAGGGTGACTTCAGGTAGGAGGTCCTGGATGGAAGGAGAAGCCTAGTGTTTTCTCTGTGCAGCTCAGACTAGGGAATGAGTGTGACTTCCACGGCATGTTGGAACTTGCCAGAACGGTGCTCGTCAATCTGTGCGATTGCTGTCTAAATCCAGATGTCCCAATAAGAGTGCACTGTGTAGCCCTTCACTCGGCATACACACTGTGAGTCGGAAAGCTCCTGGCCTGGATATTGCTTAGAATGGCCAGGTGAGACTGAGGGTACTCGGTGTTCTTGCAGGGAATAAGTTTACCAGACGAGGCACCTAGGTGTCCTAAAAAGCCTACTGGCGTTCAAATGCTGCAGAGCAGCGACTACGGCCTCATGGAAACTGCTACACGCCTCTGCTTGTGCATAGCATTTCAGGGCCTTACCTCGAGGCAAGTTCTCACGTTGCTTGCCCTGTGAGCGACACAGCATGTTAGGATGCTGTATTTCTCCTTGAATAGAGTGACTTCAGGAGCGAGGTCCTCGATCAATTCTAAGCAGAGTGTTTCCTCAGAGCAGCTCAGATGAGGGCAATGTCGAAGACTTCCAGGGCATGTTGGACTGCCTAGAAATGTGGTTCTGATGCTGTTCGAGGGTTCTGGAAATGTAGCTCTCCTGAAGTAACGTAGAGTGTGTTGCCCGAGACTCGGCAGACACAGAGGGCCTCCGAGGGACGTATGGGACTCAATGCTGCTCAGCAGGCCCACAGGGGTGTGGAGGGAGTCAGTGATCTTGGAAGCAAAATGATGCTCACCCGAGGGGCCTAGGAGTCCTGAAAAGGGTCCTTCCTTTAATATAAAGCAGAACCTCCACAAGAGCTCATGGAAAGAGCTGCATGCCTCCCTTTCTGCAGGGCTACTCAGAGCCTTACCTCGAGGCAAGGCCTCACGTGGAGATTCCCTTTGGCTCTAGAGCATGGCAAGGTGAGCCCCACCCCGGCCAGTGAAGCTCCGTGTGTAGCCAGAGAAAACTCATTTTCTTCCCACACCCATGCCTACAGTGGTCACGGGGCGGTCAACAGCAGAGAATTTCAGGGAGCTTCACGACAGCAAGAATGGAGCTTTCCAAATGGAAAGCAAGGCTAGTACCATCATGCCCCCATTTCCGTGGGCAGAGGCAGCATACATCTCTGTGGTTTCTAACAAGTCAAAAGAGACACAGACTACACACTGGTTGCTTCCCTCAATCAACTTCTCGAGGCAGGGTGTTTTGCATCTAGTGAACGGCCGCACCAAGGAACGCCCTAGCCAAGCCTCTGGGCCCATGCCGCTTCAAAAGCCTGCAGCGCTACAGGAAAAACTGTGCTTTAGTTGCAATAGGAACGCAAGCCGTCTTTCTCCTGGAGGCAGGGTGACTTCAGGTAGGAGGTCCTGGATGGAAGGAGATGCCTAGTGTTTTTCTCTGTGCAGCTGAGACCTGGGAATGAGTGCGACTTCCACGTCCTGTTGGAACTTGCTAGAACGTGGCTCTTGAACCTGTGCGAGTGCTGTGAATCAAGATATCACAAGAAAGAGTGCAGGGTGTTGCCCATGACTCAGCAGACACAGAGGACCTCCGAGGGACCAATGGGCCTCGTTGTTGCTCAGCAGGCCTACAGGGGTGTGGAGGTACTCAGAGATATTGGAATAAAATGATGCTCACCCCAGGGGCCTAGGAGTCTTGAAAAGGGTACTTCCTTTAAAGTAAAGCAGAACAGCGACTAAGAGCTCATGGAAAGAGCTCCATGCCTCCCTTTCGGCATGGCTACTCAGGGCCTTACCTCGAGGCAAGGACTCACGTTGAGATTTCCTTGAGCTGTAGAGCATGGCATGATGAGTTCCACCCCGGCCACTGAAGCTCCGTGTGCAGCCAGAGAAAACTCATTTTCTTCCCAGACCCATGGCTACACTGGGTCGAGGCCTGTCAACAGCAGAGAATTTCAGGGAGCTTCACGGCAGCAAGAATGGAGGTTTCCAAAGAGAAAAGCAAGGCTAGTACCATCACGACCCCATTTCCATGTGCACAGGCAGCATACAAAACTCTGGTTTCTCACAAGACAAAAGAGACACAGCGTACCCACTAGTTCCTTCTCTGAAGCAACTTCTCGAGGCACGGCGTTCTGCATCTAGTGCACGGCCTCAACCAAGGAACGCCCTAGTTAGGCCTCGGGGCCGGTGCCTCTTCAAAAGCCTGCAGTGCTAGAGGAAAAACTCTGCTTTAGTTGCAATACGAACGCAAGCCGTTTTTCTCCTGGAGGCAGGGTGACTTCAGGTAGGAGGTCCTGGAAGGAAGGCGAAGCCTAGTGTTTTCCTCAATGCAGCCCAGACTAGGGAATGTGGGCGCGATTTCCACAGCAAGTTGGAACTTGCCAAAACGGTGCTCGTCAACCTGTGCGAGTGCTGTTCAATCAAGATATCCTAAGAAAGACTGCAGTGTGTTGCCCATGACTCAGCAGACACAGAGGAACTCCGAGGGACATATGGGCCACGTTGTTGCTCAGCAGGCCTACAGGAGTGTGGAGGATCTCAGTAAATCTTGGAACGAAAATGATGCTCACCCGAGGGGCCTAGGAGTGCTGAAAAGTGTACTTCCTTTAAAATAAAGCAGAACAGCGACTAAGAGCTCATGGAAAGAGCTGCATGCCTCCCTTTCTGTCTGGCTACTCAGGGCCTTACCTCGAGGCAAGGACTCACGTTGAGATTCCCTTTAGCTCTAGAGCATGGCAAGATGAGTCCCACCCCGGATAATGAAGCACCCTGTGTAGCCAGAGAAAACTCATTTTCTTCCCAGACCAATGCCTACAATAGCCAGGGTCCTGTCAACAGCAGAGAATTCAGGGAGCTTCAAGGCAGCATGATTGGAGCTTTCAAAATGGATAAGCAAGGCTACTACCAACATGCCCACATTTCCCTAGGCACAAACAGCATACATCCCTGTGGTTTCACACAACTCAAAAGAGACACAGATTACACACTGCTTCCTTCCCTGAATCAAATTCTCGTGGCAGGGTGTTCTGCATCTAGTGAACTGCCTCAACCAAGGAACGCCCTAGCTAGGCCTCTGGGCTCGTGCCTATTCAAAAGCTTGCAGTGCTATAGGAAAAACTGTGCTTTAGTTGCAATAGGAAGCAAGGCGTCTTTCTCCTGGAGGCAGGGTGACTTCAGGTAGGAGTTCCTGGAAGGAAGGGGAAGCCTAGTGTTTTTCTCAGTGCAGCTCAGACTAGGGAATGTGTGCGACTTCCACAGCAAGTTGGAACTTGCCAAAACGGTGCTCGTGAACCTGTGCGAGTGCTGTGAAACCAAGATATCCCAAGAAAGAGTGCAGTGTGTTGCCCATGACTCAGCAGACACAGAGGACCTCCGAGGGACCTATGGGCCTCGTTGTTGCTCAGCAAGCCAACAGGGGTCTGGAGGTACTCAGTGATCTTGGTACTAAAATGAGGCTGCCCCGAGGGTCCTAGGAGTGCTGAAAAGGCTACTTCCTTTAATATAAAGGAGAACAGCGACTAAGAGCTCATGGAAAGAGCTGCATGCCTCCCTTTCTGCATGGCTACTCAGGGCCTTACCTCGAGGCAAGGACTGACGTTGAGATTCCTTATAGCTGTAGAGCATGGCAAGATGAGTCCCAGCCCTGGGTATGAAGCACACTGGGTAGCCAGAGAAAACTCATTTTCTCCCCAGACCAATGCCTACAATAGCCAGGGGCCTGTCCACAGCAGAGAATTTCAGGGAGCTTCACGGCAGCAAGAATGGAGGTTTCCAAATGGGAAACAAGGCTATTACCATCATACCCCCATTTCCGTGGGCACAGGCAGCATACATCTCTGTGGTTTCTAACAAGTCAAAAGAGACACAGAGTACACACTGGTTGCTTCCCTGAATCAACTTCTCGAGGCAGGGTGTTCTACCTCTAGTGAACGGCCTCACCAGGGAAAGTCTTAGCTAGGCATCTGGGCCCTTGCCTATTCAAAAGCCTGCAGTGCTACAGGAGAAACTGTGCTTCAGTTGCAATAGGAACGCAGCCGTCTTTCTCCTGGAGGCAGGGTGACTTCAGGTAGGAGGTCCTGGATGGAAGGAGAAGCCTAGTGTTTTCTCTGTGCAGCTCAGACTAGGGAATGAGTGTGACTTCCACGGCATGTTGGAACTTGCCAGAACGGTGCTCGTCAATCTGTGCGATTGCTGGCTAAATCCAGATGTCCCAATAAGAGTGCACTGTGTAGCCCTTCACTCGGCATACACACTGTGAGTCGGAAAGCTCCTGGCCTGGATATTGCTTAGAATGGCCAGGTGAGACTGAGGGTACTCGGTGTTCTTGCAGGGAATAAGTTTACCAGACGAGGCACCTAGGTGTCCTAAAAAGCCTACTGGCGTTCAAATGCTGCAGAGCAGCGACTACGGCCTCATGGAAACTGCTACACGCCTCTGCTTGTGCATAGCATTTCAGGGCCTTACCTCGAGGCAAGTTCTCACGTTGCTTGCCCTGTGAGCGACACAGCATGTTAGGATGCTGTATTTCTCCTTGAATAGAGTGACTTCAGGAGCGAGGTCCTCGATCAATTCTAAGCAGAGTGTTTCCTCAGAGCAGCTCAGATGAGGGCAATGTCGAAGACTTCCAGGGCATGTTGGACTGCCTAGAAATGTGGTTCTGATGCTGTTCGAGGGTTCTGGAAATGTAGCTCTCCTGAAGTAACGTAGAGTGTGTTGCCCGAGACTCGGCAGACACAGAGGGCCTCCGAGGGACGTATGGGACTCAATGCTGCTCAGCAGGCCCACAGGGGTGTGGAGGGAGTCAGTGATCTTGGAAGCAAAATGATGCTCACCCGAGGGGCCTAGGAGTCCTGAAAAGGGTCCTTCCTTTAATATAAAGCAGAACCTCCACAAGAGCTCATGGAAAGAGCTGCATGCCTCCCTTTCTGCAGGGCTACTCAGGGCCTTACCTCGAGGCAAGGACTCACGTGGAGATTCCCTTTGGCTCTAGAGCATGGCAAGGTGAGCCCCACCCCGGCCAGTGAAGCTCCGTGTGTAGCCAGAGAAAACTCATTTTCTTCCCAGACCAATGCCTACAATAGCCAGGGTCCTGTCAACAGCAGAGAATTTCAGGGAGCTTCAAGGCAGCATGAATGGAGCTTTCAAAATGGATAAGCAAGTCTACTACCAACATGCCCACATTTCCCTAGGCACAAACAGCATACATCCCTGTGGTTTCACACAACTCAAAAGAGACACAGATTACACACTGCTTCCTTCCCTGAATCAAATTCTCGTGGCAGGGTGTTCTGCATCTAGTGAACTGCCTCAACCAAGGAATGCCCTAGCTAGGCCTCTGGGCTCGTGCCTATTCAAAAGCTTGCAGTGCTATAGGAAAAACTGTGCTTTAGTTGCAATAGGAAGCAAGGCGTCTTTCTCCTGGAGGCAGGGTGACTTCAGGTAGGAGTTCCTGGAAGGAAGGGGAAGCCTAGTGTTTTTCTCAGTGCAGCTCAGACTAGGGAATGTGTGCGACTTCCACAGCAAGTCGGAACTTGCCAGAACGGTGCTCGTGAACCTGTGCGAGTGCTGTGAAACCAAGATATGCCAAGAAAGAGTGCAGTGTGTTGCCCATGACTCAGCAGACACAGAGGACCTCCGAGGGACCTAAGGGCCTCGTTGTTGCTCAGCAAGCCAACAGGGGTCTGGAGGTACTCAGTGATCTTGGTACTAAAATGAGGCTGCCCCGAGGGTCCTAGGAGTGCTGAAAAGGCTACTTCCTTTAATATAAAGGAGAACAGCGACTAAGAGCTCATGGAAAGAGCTGCATGCCTCCCTTTCTGCATGGCTACTCAGGGCCTTACCTCGAGGCAAGGACTGACGTTGAGATTCCTTATAGCTCTAGAGCATGGCAAGATGAGTCCCAGCCCTGGGTATGAAGCACACTGGGTAGCCAGAGAAAACTCATTTTCTCCCCAGACCAATGCCTACAATAGCCAGGGGCCTGTCCACAGCAGAGAATTTCAGGGAGCTTCACGGCAGCAAGAATGGAGGTTTCCAAATGGGAAACAAGGCTATTACCATCATACCCCCATTTCCGTGGGCACAGGCAGCATACATCTCTGTGGTTTCTAACAAGTCAAAAGAGACACAGAGTACACACTGGTTGCTTCCCTGAATCAACTTCTCGAGGCAGGGTGTTCTACCTCTAGTGAACGGCCTCACCAGGGAAAGTCTTAGCTAGGCATCTGGGCCCTTGCCTATTCAAAAGCCTGCAGTGCTACAGGAGAAACTGTGCTTCAGTTGCAATAGGAACGCAGCCGTCTTTCTCCTGGAGGCAGGGTGACTTCAGGTAGGAGGTCCTGGATGGAAGGAGAAGCCTAGTGTTTTTCTCTGTGCAGCTCAGACTAGGGAATGAGTGTGACTTCCACGGCATGTTGGAACTTGCCAGAACGGTGCTCGTCAATCTGTGCGATTGCTGGCTAAATCCAGATGTCCCAATAAGAGTGCACTGTGTAGCCCTTCACTCGGCATACACACTGTGAGTCGGAAAGCTCCTGGCCTGGATATTGCTTAGAATGGCCAGGTGAGACTGAGGGTACTCGGTGTTCTTGCAGGGAATAAGTTTACCAGACGAGGCACCTAGGTGTCCTAAAAAGCCTACTGGCGTTCAAATGCTGCAGAGCAGCGACTACGGCCTCATGGAAACTGCTACACGCCTCTGCTTGTGCATAGCATTTCAGGGCCTTACCTCGAGGCAAGTTCTCACGTTGCTTGCCCTGTGAGCGACACAGCATGTTAGGATGCTGTATTTCTCCTTGAATAGAGTGACTTCAGGAGCGAGGTCCTCGATCAATTCTAAGCAGAGTGTTTCCTCAGAGCAGCTCAGATGAGGGCAATGTCGAAGACTTCCAGGGCATGTTGGACTGCCTAGAAATGTGGTTCTGATGCTGTTCGAGGGTTCTGGAAATGTAGCTCTCCTGAAGTAACGTAGAGTGTGTTGCCCGAGACTCGGCAGACACAGAGGGCCTCCGAGGGACGTATGGGACTCAATGCTGCTCAGCAGGCCCACAGGGGTGTGGAGGGAGTCAGTGATCTTGGAAGCAAAATGATGCTCACCCGAGGGGCCTAGGAGTCCTGAAAAGGGTCCTTCCTTTAATATAAAGCAGAACCTCCACTAAGAGCTCATGGAAAGAGCTGCATGCCTCCCTTTCTGCAGGGCTACTCAGGGCCTTACCTCGAGGCAAGGACTCACGTGGAGATTCCCTTTGGCTCTAGAGCATGGCAAGGTGAGCCCCACCCCGGCCAGTGAAGCTCCGTGTGTAGCCAGAGAAAACTCATTTTCTTCCCACACCCATGCCTACAGTGGTCACGGGGCGGTCAACAGCAGAGAATTTCAGGGAGCTTCACGACAGCAAGAATGGAGCTTTCCAAATGGAAAGCAAGGCTAGTACCATCATGCCCCCATTTCCGTGGGCAGAGGCAGCATACATCTCTGTGGTTTCTAACAAGTCAAAAGAGACACAGACTACACACTGGTTGCTTCCCTCAATCAACTTCTCGAGGCAGGGTGTTTTGCATCTAGTGAACGGCCGCACCAAGGAACGCCCTAGCCAAGCCTCTGGGCCCATGCCGCTTCAAAAGCCTGCAGCGCTACAGGAAAAACTGTGCTTTAGTTGCAATAGGAACGCAAGCCGTCTTTCTCCTGGAGGCAGGGTGACTTCAGGTAGGAGGTCCTGGATGGAAGGAGATGCCTAGTGTTTTTCTCTGTGCAGCTGAGACCTGGGAATGAGTGCGACTTCCACGTCCTGTTGGAACTTGCTAGAACGTGGCTCTTGAACCTGTGCGAGTGCTGTGAATCAAGATATCACAAGAAAGAGTGCAGGGTGTTGCCCATGACTCAGCAGACACAGAGGACCTCCGAGGGACCAATGGGCCTCGTTGTTGCTCAGCAGGCCTACAGGGGTGTGGAGGTACTCAGAGATATTGGAATAAAATGATGCTCACCCCAGGGGCCTAGGAGTCTTGAAAAGGGTACTTCCTTTAAAGTAAAGCAGAACAGCGACTAAGAGCTCATGGAAAGAGCTCCATGCCTCCCTTTCGGCATGGCTACTCAGGGCCTTACCTCGAGGCAAGGACTCACGTTGAGATTTCCTTGAGCTGTAGAGCATGGCATGATGAGTTCCACCCCGGCCACTGAAGCTCCGTGTGCAGCCAGAGAAAACTCATTTTCTTCCCAGACCCATGGCTACACTGGGTCGAGGCCTGTCAACAGCAGAGAATTTCAGGGAGCTTCACGGCAGCAAGAATGGAGGTTTCCAAAGAGAAAAGCAAGGCTAGTACCATCACGACCCCATTTCCATGAGCACAGGCAGCATACAAAACTCTGGTTTCTCACAAGACAAAAGAGACACAGCGTACCCACTAGTTCCTTCCCTGAAGCAACTTCTCTAGGCACGGCGTTCTGCATCTAGTGCACGGCCTCAACCAAGGAACGCCCTAGTTAGGCCTCGGGGCCGGTGCCTCTTCAAAAGCCTGCAGTGCTAGAGGAAAAACTCTGCTTTAGTTGCAATACGAACGCAAGCCGATTTTCTCCTGGAGGCAGGGTGACTTCAGGTAGGAGGTCCTGGAAGGAAGCGAAGCCTAGTGTTTTCCTCAATGCAGCTCAGACTAGGGAATGTGTGCGCGATATCCACAGCAAGTTGGAACTTGCCAAAACGGTGCTCGTCAACCTGTGCGAGTGCTGTTCAATCAAGATATCCTAAGAAAGACTGCAGTGTGTTGCCCATGACTCAGCAGAAACAGAGGAACTCCGAGGGACATATGGGCCACGTTGTTGCTCAGCAGGCCTACAGGAGTGTGGAGGATCTCAGTGATCTTGGAACGAAAAGGATGCTCTCGCGAGGGGCCTAGGAGTGCTGAAAAGTGTACTTCCTTTAAAATAAAGCAGAACAGCGACTAAGAGCTCATGGAAAGAGCTGCATGCCTCCCTTTCTGTCTGGCTACTCAGGGCCTTACCTCGAGGCAAGGACTCACGTTTAGATTCCCTTTAGCTCTAGAGCATGGCAAGATGAGTCCCACCCCGGATAATGAAGCACCCTGTGTAGCCAGAGAAAACTCATTTTCTTCCCAGACCAATGCCTACAATAGCCAGGGTCCTGTCAACAGCAGAGAATTCAGGGAGCTTCAAGGCAGCATGAATGGAGCTTTCAAAATGGATAAGCAAGTCGACTACCAACATGCCCACATTTCCCTAGGCACAAACAGCATACATCCCTGTGGTTTCACACAACTCAAAAGAGACACAGATTACACACTGCTTCCTTCCCTGAATCAAATTCTCGTGGCAGGGTGTTCTGCATCTAGTGAACTGCCTCAACCAAGGAGCGCCCTAGCTAGGCCTCTGGGCTCGTGCCTATCCAAAAGCTTGCAGTGCTATAGGAAAAATGTGCTTTAGTTGCAATAGGAAGCAAGGCGTCTTTCTCCTGGAGGCAGGGTGACTTCAGGTAGGAGTTCCTGGAAGGAAGGGGAAGCCTAGTGTTTTTCTGAGTGCAGCTCAGACTAGGGAATGTGTGCGACTTCCACAGCAAGTTGGAACTTGCCAAAACTGTGCTCGTCAACCTGTGCGAGTGCTGTGAAACCAAGATATCCCAAGAAAGAGTGCAGTGTGTTGCCCATGACTCAGCAGACACAGAGGACCTCCGAGGGACCTATGGGCCTCGTTGTTGCTCAGCAAGCCAACAGGGGTGTGGAGGTACTCAGTGATCTTGGTACTAAAATGAGGCTGCCCCGAGGGTCCTAGGAGTGCTGAAAAGGCTACTTCCTTTAATATAAAGTAGAACAGCGACTAAGAGCTCATGGAAAGAGCTGCATGCCTCCTTACTGCATGGCTACACAGGGCCTTACCTCGAGGCAAGGACTGACGTTGAGATTCCTTATAGCTGTAGAGCATGGCAAGATGAGTCCCAGCCCTGGGTATGAAGCACACTGGGTAGCCAGAGAAAACTCATTTTCTTCCCAGACCAATGCCTACAATAGCCAGGGGCCTGCCCACAGCAGAGAATTTCAGGGAGCTTCACGGCAGCAAGAATGGAGGTTTCCCAATGGGAAACAAGGCTATTACCATCATACCCCCATTTCCGTGGGCACAGGCAGCATACATCTCTGTGGTTTCTAACAAGTCAAAAGAGACACAGAGTACACACTGGTTGCTTCCCTGAATCAACTTCTCGAGGCAGGGTGTTCTACCTCTAGTGAACGGCCTCACCAGGGAAAGCCCTAACTAGGCCTCTGGGCCCTTGCCTATTCAAAAGCCTGCAGTGCTACAGGAGAAACTGTGCTTCAGTTGCAATAGGAACGCAGCCGTCTTTCTCCTGGAGGCAGGGTGACTTCAGGTAGGAGGTCCTGGATGGAAGGAGAAGCCTAGTGTTTTTCTCTGTGCAGCTCAGACTAGGGAATGAGTGTGACTTCCACGGCATGTTGGAACTTGCCAGAACGGTGCTCGTCAATCTGTGAGATTGCTGGCTAAATCCAGATGTCCCAATAAGAGTGCACTGTGTAGCCCTTCACTCGGCATACACACTGTGAGTCGGAAAGCTCCTGGCCTGGATATTGCTTAGAATGGCCAGGTGAGACTGAGGGTACTCGGTGTTCTTGCAGGGAATAAGTTTACCAGACGAGGCACCTAGGTGTCCTAAAAAGCCTACTGGCGTTCAAAAGCTGCAGAGCAGCGACTACGTCCTCATGGAAACTGCTACACGCCTCTGCTTGTGCATAGCATTTCCGGGCCTTACCTCGAGGCAAGTTCTCACGTTGCTTGCCCTGTGAGCGACACAGCATGTTAGGATGCTGTATTTCTCCTTGAATAGAGTGACTTCAGGAGCGAGGTCCTCGATCAATTCTAAGCAGAGTGTTTCCTCAGAGCAGCTCAGACGAGGGCAATGTCGAAGACTTCCAGGGCATGTTGGACTGCCTAGAAATGTGGTTCTGATGTTGTTCGAGGGTTCTGGAAATGTAGCTCTCCTGAAGTGACGTATAGTGTGTTGCCCGAGACTCGGCAGACACAGAGGGCCTCCGAGGGACGTATGGGACTCAATTCTGCTCAGCAGGCCCACAGGGGTGTGGAGGGAGTCAGTGATCTTGGAAGCAAAATGATGCTCACCCGAAGGGCCTAGGAGTCCTGAAAAGGGTCCTTCCTATAATGTAAAGCAGAACCTCCACTAAGAGCTCATGGAAAGAGCTGCATGCCTCCCTTTCTGCAGGGCTACTCAGGGCCTTACCTCGAGGCGAGGACTCACGTGGAGATTCCCTTTGGCTCTAGAGCATGGCAAGGTGAGCCCCACCCCGGCCAGTGAAGCTCCGTGTGTAGCCAGAGAAAACTCATTTTCTTCCCACACCCATGCCTACAGTGGTCACGGGGCGGTCAACAGCAGAGAATTTCAGGGAGCTTCATGACAGCAAGAATGGAGCTTTCCAAATGGAAAGCAAGGCTAGTACCATCATGCCCCCATTTCCGTGGGCAGAGGCAGCATACATCTCTGTGGTTTCTAACAAGTCAAAAGAGACACAGACTACACACTGGTTGCTTCCCTCAATCAACTTCTCGAGGCAGGGTGTTTTGCATCTAGTGAACGGCCTCACCAAGGAACGCCCTAGCCAAGCCTCTGGGCCCATGCCGCTTCAAAAGCCTGCAGCGCTACAGGAAAAACTGTGCTTTAGTTGCAATAGGAACGCAAGCCGTCTTTCTCCTGGAGGCAGGGTGACTTCAGGTAGGAGGTCCTGGATGGAAGGAGATGCCTAGTGTTTTTCTCTGTGCAGCTCAGACCTGAGAATGAGTGCGACTTCCACGTCCTGTTGGAACTTGCTAGAACGTGGCTCTTGAACCTTTGCGAGTGCTGTGAATCAAGATATCACAAGAAAGAGTGCAGGGTGTTGCCCATGACTCAGCAGACACAGAGGACCTCCGAGGGACCAATGGGCCTCGTTGTTGCTCAGCAGGCCTACAGGGGTGTGGAGGTACTCAGAGATATTGGAATAAAATGATGCTCACCCCAGGGGCCTAGGAGTCCTGAAAAGGGTACTTCCTTTTAAGTAAAGCAGAACAGCGACTAAGAGCTCATGGAAAGAGCTCCATGCCTCCCTTTCTGCATGGCTACTCAGGGCCTTACCTCGAGGCAAGGACTCACGTTGAGATTTCCTTGAGCTGTAGAGCATGGCATGATGAGTTCCACCCGGGCCACTGAAGCTCCGTGTGTAGCCAGAGAAAACTCATTTTCTTCCCAGACCCGTGGCTACAGTGGGTCGAGGCCTGTCAACAGCAGAGAATTTCAGGGAGCTTCACGGCAGCAAGAATGGAGGTTTCCAAAGAGAAAAGCAAGGCTAGTACCATCACGACCCCATTTCCATGTGCACAGGCAGCATACAAAACTCTGGTTTCTCACAAGACAAAAGAGACACAGCGTACCCACTAGTTCCTTCCCTGAAGCAACTTCTCTAGGCACGGCGTTCTGCATCTAGTGCACGGCCTCAACCAAGGAACGCCCTAGTTAGGCCTCGGGGCCGGTGCCTCTTCAAAAGCCTGCAGTGCTAGAGGAAAAACTCTCCTTTAGTTGCAATACGAACGCAAGCCGATTTTCTCCTGGAGGCAGGGTGACTTCAGGTAGGAGGTCCTGGAAGGAAGGCGAAGCCTAGTGTTTTCCTCAATGCAGCTCAGACTAGGGAATGTGTGCGCGATTTCCACAGCAAGTTGGAACTTGCCAAAACGGTGCTCGTCAACCTGTGCGAGTGCTGTTCGATCAAGATATCCTAAGAAAGACTGCAGTGTGTTGCCCATGACTCAGCAGACACAGAGGAACTCCGAGGGACATATGGGCCACGTTGTTGCTCAGCAGGCCTACAGGAGTGTGGAGGATCTCAGTGATCTTGGAACGAAAAGGATGCTCACCCGAGGGGCCTAGGAGTGCTGAAAAGTGTACTTCCTTTAAAATAAAGCAGAACAGCGACTAAGAGCTCATGGAAAGAGCTGCATGCCTCCGTTTCTGTCTGGCTACTCAGGGCCTTACCTCGAGGCAAGGACTCACGTTGAGATTCCCTTTAGCTCTAGAGCATGGCAAGATGAGTCCCACCCCGGATAATGAAGCACCCTCTGTAGCCAGAGAAAACTCATTTTCTTCCCAGACCAATGCCTACAATAGCCAGGGTCCTGTCAACAGCAGAGAATTCAGGGAGCTTCAAGGCAGCATGAATGGAGCTTTCAAAATAGATAAGCAAGTCTACTACCAACATGCCCGCATTTCCCTAGGCACAAACAGCATATAGGGATCTGTGGTTTCACACAACTCAAAAGAGACACAGATTACACACTGCTTCCTTCCCTGAATCAAATTCTCGTGGCAGGGTGTTCTGCATCTAGTGAACTGCCTCAACCAAGGAGCGCCCTAGCTAGGCCTCTGGGCTCGTGCCTATCCAAAAGCTTGCAGTGCTATAGGAAAAAATGTGCTTTAGTTGCAATAGGAAGCAAGGCGTCTTTCTCCTGGAGGCAGGGTGACTTCAGGTAGGAGTTCCTGGAAGGAAGGGGAAGCCTAGTGTTTTTCTCAGTGCAGCTCAGACTAGGGAATGTGTGCGACTTCCACAGCAAGTTGGAACTTGCCAAAACGGTGCTCGTCAACCTGTGCGAGTGCTGTGAAACCAAGATATCCCAAGAAAGAGTGCAGTGTGTTGCCCATGACTCAGCAGACACAGAGGACCTCCGAGGGACCTATGGGCCTCGTTGTTGCTCAGCAAGCCAACAGGGGTGTGGAGGTACTCAGTGATCTTGGTACTAAAATGAGGCTGCCCCGAGGGTCCTAGGAGTGCTGAAAAGGCTACTTCCTTTAATATAAAGTAGAACAGCGACTAAGAGCTCATGGAAAGAGCTGCATGCCTCCTTACTGCATGGCTACACAGGGCCTTACCTCGAGGCAAGGACTGACGTTGAGATTCCTTATAGCTGTAGAGCATGGCAAGATGAGTCCCAGCCCTGGGTATGAAGCACACTGGGTAGCCAGAGAAAACTCATTTTCTTCCCAGACCAATGCCTACAATAGCCAGGGGCCTGCCCACAGCAGAGAATTTCAGGGAGCTTCACGGCAGCAAGAATGGAGGTTTCCCAATGGGAAACAAGGCTACTACCATCATACCCCCATTTCCGTGGGCACAGGCAGCATACATCTCTGTGGTTTCTAACAAGTCAAAAGAGACACAGAGTACACACTGGTTGCTTCCCTGAATCAACTTCTCGAGGCAGGGTGTTCTACCTCTAGTGAACGGCCTCACCAGGGAAAGCCCTAACTAGGCCTCTGGGCCCTTGCCTATTCAAAAGCCTGCAGTGCTACAGGAGAAACTGTGCTTCAGTTGCAATAGGAACGCAGCCGTCTTTCTCCTGGAGGCAGGGTGACTTCAGGTAGGAGGTCCTGGATGGAAGGAGAAGCCTAGTGTTTTTCTCTGTGCAGCTCAGACTAGGGAATGAGTGTGACTTCCACGGCATGTTGGAACTTGCCAGAACGGTGCTCGTCAATCTGTGCGATTGCTGGCTAAATCCAGGTGTCCCAATAAGAGTGCACTGTGTAGCCCTTCACTCGGCATACACACTGTGAGTCGGAAAGCTCCTGGCCTGGATATTGCTTAGAATGGCCAGGTGAGACTGAGGGTACTCGGTGTTCTTGCAGGGAATAAGTTTACCAGACGAGGCACCTAGGTGTCCTAAAAAGCCTACTGGCGTTCAAAAGCTGCAGAGCAGCGACTACGTCCTCATGGAAACTGCTACACGCCTCTGCTTGTGCATAGCATTTCCGGGCCTTACCTCGAGGCAAGTTCTCACGTTGCTTGCCCTGTGAGCGACACAGCATGTTAGGATGCTGTATTTCTCCTTGAATAGAGTGACTTCAGGAGCGAGGTCCTCGATCAATTCTAAGCAGAGTGTTTCCTCAGAGCAGCTCAGACGAGGGCAATGTCGAAGACTTCCAGGGCATGTTGGACTGCCTAGAAATGTGGTTCTGATGTTGTTCGAGGGTTCTGGAAATGTAGCTCTCCTGAAGTGACGTATAGTGTGTTGCCCGAGACTCGGCAGACACAGAGGGCCTCCGAGGGACGTATGGGACTCAATTCTGCTCAGCAGGCCCACAGGGGTGTGGAGGGAGTCAGTGATCTTGGAAGCAAAATGATGCTCACCCGAAGGGCCTAGGAGTCCTGAAAAGGGTCCTTCCTATAATGTAAAGCAGAACCTCCACTAAGAGCTCATGGAAAGAGCTGCATGCCTCCCTTTCTGCAGGGCTACTCAGGGCCTTACCTCGAGGCAAGGACTAACGTGGAGATTCCCTTTGGCTCTAGAGCATGGCAAGGTGAGCCCCACCCCGGCCAGTGAAGCTCCGTGTGTAGCCAGAGAAAACTCATTTTCTTCCCACACCCATGCCTACAGTGGTCACGGGGCGGTCAACAGCAGAGAATTTCAGGGAGCTTCACGACAGCAAGAATGGAGCTTTCCAAATGGAAAGCAAGGCTAGTACCATCATGCCCCCATTTCCGTGGGCAGAGGCAGCATACATCTCTGTGGTTTCTAACAAGTCAAAAGAGACACAGACTACACACTGGTTGCTTCCCTCAATCAACTTCTCGAGGCAGGGTGTTTTGCATCTAGTGAACGGCCGCACCAAGGAACGCCCTAGCCAAGCCTCTGGGCCCATGCCGCTTCAAAAGCCTGCAGCGCTACAGGAAAAACTGTGCTTTAGTTGCAATAGGAACGCAAGCCGTCTTTCTCCTGGAGGCAGGGTGACTTCAGGTAGGAGGTCCTGGATGGAAGGAGATGCCTAGTGTTTTTCTCTGTGCAGCTGAGACCTGGGAATGAGTGCGACTTCCACGTCCTGTTGGAACTTGCTAGAACGTGGCTCTTGAACCTGTGCGAGTGCTGTGAATCAAGATATCACAAGAAAGAGTGCAGGGTGTTGCCCATGACTCAGCAGACACAGAGGACCTCCGAGGGACCAATGGGCCTCGTTGTTGCTCAGCAGGCCTACAGGGGTGTGGAGGTACTCAGAGATATTGGAATAAAATGATGCTCACCCCAGGGGCCTAGGAGTCTTGAAAAGGGTACTTCCTTTAAAGTAAAGCAGAACAGCGACTAAGAGCTCATGGAAAGAGCTCCATGCCTCCCTTTCGGCATGGCTACTCAGGGCCTTACCTCGAGGCAAGGACTCACGTTGAGATTTCCTTGAGCTGTAGAGCATGGCATGATGAGTTCCACCCCGGCCACTGAAGCTCCGTGTGCAGCCAGAGAAAACTCATTTTCTTCCCAGACCCATGGCTACACTGGGTCGAGGCCTGTCAACAGCAGAGAATTTCAGGGAGCTTCACGGCAGCAAGAATGGAGGTTTCCAAAGAGAAAAGCAAGGCTAGTACCATCACGACCCCATTTCCATGTGCACAGGCAGCATACAAAACTCTGGTTTCTCACAAGACAAAAGAGACACAGCGTACCCACTAGTTCCTTCCCTGAAGCAACTTCTCTAGGCACGGCGTTCTGCATCTAGTGCACGGCCTCAACCAAGGAACGCCCTAGTTAGGCCTCGGGGCCGGTGCCTCTTCAAAAGCCTGCAGTGCTAGAGGAAAAACTCTGCTTTAGTTGCAATACGAACGCAAGCCGATTTTCTCCTGGAGGCAGGGTGACTTCAGGTAGGAGGTCCTGGAAGGAAGCGAAGCCTAGTGTTTTCCTCAATGCAGCTCAGACTAGGGAATGTGTGCGCGATATCCACAGCAAGTTGGAACTTGCCAAAACGGTGCTCGTCAACCTGTGCGAGTGCTGTTCAATCAAGATATCCTAAGAAAGACTGCAGTGTGTTGCCCATGACTCAGCAGAAACAGAGGAACTCCGAGGGACATATGGGCCACGTTGTTGCTCAGCAGGCCTACAGGAGTGTGGAGGATCTCAGTGATCTTGGAACGAAAAGGATGCTCTCGCGAGGGGCCTAGGAGTGCTGAAAAGTGTACTTCCTTTAAAATAAAGCAGAACAGCGACTAAGAGCTCATGGAAAGAGCTGCATGCCTCCCTTTCTGTCTGGCTACTCAGGGCCTTACCTCGAGGCAAGGACTCACGTTTAGATTCCCTTTAGCTCTAGAGCATGGCAAGATGAGTCCCACCCCGGATAATGAAGCACCCTGTGTAGCCAGAGAAAACTCATTTTCTTCCCAGACCAATGCCTACAATAGCCAGGGTCCTGTCAACAGCAGAGAATTCAGGGAGCTTCAAGGCAGCATGAATGGAGCTTTCAAAATGGATAAGCAAGTCGACTACCAACATGCCCACATTTCCCTAGGCACAAACAGCATACATCCCTGTGGTTTCACACAACTCAAAAGAGACACAGATTACACACTGCTTCCTTCCCTGAATCAAATTCTCGTGGCAGGGTGTTCTGCATCTAGTGAACTGCCTCAACCAAGGAGCGCCCTAGCTAGGCCTCTGGGCTCGTGCCTATCCAAAAGCTTGCAGTGCTATAGGAAAAATGTGCTTTAGTTGCAATAGGAAGCAAGGCGTCTTTCTCCTGGAGGCAGGGTGACTTCAGGTAGGAGTTCCTGGAAGGAAGGGGAAGCCTAGTGTTTTTCTGAGTGCAGCTCAGACTAGGGAATGTGTGCGACTTCCACAGCAAGTTGGAACTTGCCAAAACTGTGCTCGTCAACCTGTGCGAGTGCTGTGAAACCAAGATATCCCAAGAAAGAGTGCAGTGTGTTGCCCATGACTCAGCAGACACAGAGGACCTCCGAGGGACCTATGGGCCTCGTTGTTGCTCAGCAAGCCAACAGGGGTGTGGAGGTACTCAGTGATCTTGGTACTAAAATGAGGCTGCCCCGAGGGTCCTAGGAGTGCTGAAAAGGCTACTTCCTTTAATATAAAGTAGAACAGCGACTAAGAGCTCATGGAAAGAGCTGCATGCCTCCTTACTGCATGGCTACACAGGGCCTTACCTCGAGGCAAGGACTGACGTTGAGATTCCTTATAGCTGTAGAGCATGGCAAGATGAGTCCCAGCCCTGGGTATGAAGCACACTGGGTAGCCAGAGAAAACTCATTTTCTTCCCAGACCAATGCCTACAATAGCCAGGGACCTGCCCACAGCAGAGAATTTCAGGGAGCTTCACGGCAGCAAGAATGGAGGTTTCCCAATGGGAAACAAGGCTATTACCATCATACCCCCATTTCCGTGGGCACAGGCAGCATACATCTCTGTGGTTTCTAACAAGTCAAAAGAGACACAGAGTACACACTGGTTGCTTCCCTGAATCAACTTCTCGAGGCAGGGTGTTCTACCTCTAGTGAACGGCCTCACCAGGGAAAGTCTTAGCTAGGCCTCTGGGCCCTTGCCTATTCAAAAGCCTGCAGTGCTACAGGAGAAACTGTGCTTCAGTTGCAATAGGAACGCAGCCGTCTTTCTCCTGGAGGCAGGGTGACTTCAGGTAGGAGGTCCTGGATGGAAGGAGAAGCCTAGTGTTTTCTCTGTGCAGCTCAGACTAGGGAATGAGTGTGACTTCCACGGCATGTTGGAACTTGCCAGAACGGTGCTCGTCAATCTGTGCGATTGCTGGCTAAATCCAGATGTCCCAATAAGAGTGCACTGTGTAGCCCTTCACTCGGCATACACACTGTGAGTCGGAAAGCTCCTGGCCTGGATAGTGCTTAGAATGGCCAGGTGAGACTGAGGGTACTCGGTGTTCTTGCAGGGAATAAGTTTACCAGACGAGGCACCTAGGTGTCCTAAAAAGCCTACTGGCGTTCAAATGCTGCAGAGCAGCGACTACGGCCTCATGGAAACTGCTACACGCCTCTGCTTGTGCATAGCATTTCAGGGCCTTACCTCGAGGCAAGTTCTCACGTTGCTTGCCCTGTGAGCGACACAGCATGTTAGGATGCTGTATTTCTCCTTGAATAGAGTGACTTCAGGAGCGAGGTCCTCGATCAATTCTAAGCAGAGTGTTTCCTCAGAGCAGCTCAGATGAGGGCAATGTCGAAGACTTCCAGGGCATGTTGGACTGCCTAGAAATGTGGTTCTGATGCTGTTCGAGGGTTCTGGAAATGTAGCTATCCTGAAGTAACGTAGAGTGTGTTGCCCGAGACTCGGCAGACACAGAGGGCCTCCGAGGGACGTATCGGACTCAATGCTGCTCAGCAGGCCCACAGGGGTGTGGAGGGAGTCAGTGATCTTGGAAGCAAAATGATGCTCACCCGAGGGGCCTAGGAGTCCTGAAAAGGGTCCTTCCTTTAATATAAAGCAGAACCTCCACAAGAGCTCATGGAAAGAGCTGCATGCCTCCCTTTCTGCAGGGCTACTCAGGGCCTTACCTCGAGGCAAGGACTCACGTGGAGATTCCCTTTGGCTCTAGAGCATGGCAAGGTGAGCCCCACCCCGGCCAGTGAAGCTCCGTGTGTAGCCAGAGAAAACTCATTTTCTTCCCTCACCCATGCCTACAGTGGTCACGGGGCGGTCAACAGCAGAGAATTTCAGGGAGCTTCACGACAGCAAGAATGGAGCTTTCCAAATGGAAAGCAAGGCTAGTACCATCATGCCCCCATTTCCGTGGGCAGAGGCAGCATACATCTCTGTGGTTTCTAACAAGTCAAAAGAGACACAGACTACACACTGGTTGCTTCCCTCAATCAACTTCTCGATGCAGGGTGTTTTGCATCTAGTGAACGGCCGCACCAAGGAACGCCCTAGCCAAGCCTCTGGGCCCATGCCGCTTCAAAAGCCTGCAGCG
This sequence comes from Eschrichtius robustus, assembly GCF_028021215.1. Taxonomy (NCBI): domain Eukaryota; kingdom Metazoa; phylum Chordata; class Mammalia; order Artiodactyla; family Eschrichtiidae; genus Eschrichtius; species Eschrichtius robustus. The sequence goes on from NC_090832.1 coordinate 98,984,863, forward strand.
CTACAGGAAAAACTGTGCTTTAGTTGCAATAGGAACGCAAGCCGTCTTTCTCCTGGAGGCAGGGTGACTTCAGGTAGGAGGTCCTGGATGGAAGGAGATGCCTAGTGTTTTTCTCTGTGCAGCTCAGACCTGGGAATGAGTGCGACTTCCACGTCCTGTTGGAACTTGCTAGAACGTGGCTCTTGAACCTGTGCGAGTGCTGTGAATCAAGATATCACAAGAAAGAGTGCAGGGTGTTGCCCATGACTCAGCAGACACAGAGGACCTCCGAGGGACCAATGGGCCTCGTTGTTGCTCAGCAGGCCTACAGGGGTGTGGAGGTACTCAGAGATATTGGAATAAAATGATGCTCACCCCAGGGGCCTAGGAGTCTTGAAAAGGGTACTTCCTTTAAAGTAAAGCAGAACAGCGACTAAGAGCTCATGGAAAGAGCTCCATGCCTCCCTTTCGGCATGGCTACTCAGGGCCTTACCTCGAGGCAAGGACTCACGTTGAGATTTCCTTGAGCTGTAGAGCATGGCATGATGAGTTCCACCCCGGCCACTGAAGCTCCGTGTGCAGCCAGAGAAAACTCATTTTCTTCCCAGACCCATGGCTACACTGGGTCGAGGCCTGTCAACAGCAGAGAATTTCAGGGAGCTTCACGGCAGCAAGAATGGAGGTTTCCAAAGAGAAAAGCAAGGCTAGTACCATCACGACCCCATTTCCATGTGCACAGGCAGCATACAAAACTCTGGTTTCTCACAAGACAAAAGAGACACAGCGTACCCACTAGTTCCTTCCCTGAAGCAACTTCTCTAGGCACGGCGTTCTGCATCTAGTGCACGGCCTCAACCAAGGAACGCCCTAGTTAGGCCTCGGGGCCGGTGCCTCTTCAAAAGCCTGCAGTGCTAGAGGAAAAACTCTGCTTTAGTTGCAATACGAACGCAAGCCGATTTTCTCCTGGAGGCAGGGTGACTTCAGGTAGGAGGTCCTGGAAGGAAGCGAAGCCTAGTGTTTTCCTCAATGCAGCTCAGACTAGGGAATGTGTGCGCGATATCCACAGCAAGTTGGAACTTGCCAAAACGGTGCTCGTCAACCTGTGCGAGTGCTGTTCAATCAAGATATCCTAAGAAAGACTGCAGTGTGTTGCCCATGACTCAGCAGAAACAGAGGAACTCCGAGGGACATATGGGCCACGTTGTTGCTCAGCAGGCCTACAGGAGTGTGGAGGATCTCAGTGATCTTGGAACGAAAAGGATGCTCTCGCGAGGGGCCTAGGAGTGCTGAAAAGTGTACTTCCTTTAAAATAAAGCAGAACAGCGACTAAGAGCTCATGGAAAGAGCTGCATGCCTCCCTTTCTGTCTGGCTACTCAGGGCCTTACCTCGAGGCAAGGACTCACGTTTAGATTCCCTTTAGCTCTAGAGCATGGCAAGATGAGTCCCACCCCGGATAATGAAGCACCCTGTGTAGCCAGAGAAAACTCATTTTCTTCCCAGACCAATGCCTACAATAGCCAGGGTCCTGTCAACAGCAGAGAATTCAGGGAGCTTCAAGGCAGCATGAATGGAGCTTTCAAAATGGATAAGCAAGTCGACTACCAACATGCCCACATTTCCCTAGGCACAAACAGCATACATCCCTGTGGTTTCACACAACTCAAAAGAGACACAGATTACACACTGCTTCCTTCCCTGAATCAAATTCTCGTGGCAGGGTGTTCTGCATCTAGTGAACTGCCTCAACCAAGGAGCGCCCTAGCTAGGCCTCTGGGCTCGTGCCTATCCAAAAGCTTGCAGTGCTATAGGAAAAATGTGCTTTAGTTGCAATAGGAAGCAAGGCGTCTTTCTCCTGGAGGCAGGGTGACTTCAGGTAGGAGTTCCTGGAAGGAAGGGGAAGCCTAGTGTTTTTCTGAGTGCAGCTCAGACTAGGGAATGTGTGCGACTTCCACAGCAAGTTGGAACTTGCCAAAACTGTGCTCGTCAACCTGTGCGAGTGCTGTGAAACCAAGATATCCCAAGAAAGAGTGCAGTGTGTTGCCCATGACTCAGCAGACACAGAGGACCTCCGAGGGACCTATGGGCCTCGTTGTTGCTCAGCAAGCCAACAGGGGTGTGGAGGTACTCAGTGATCTTGGTACTAAAATGAGGCTGCCCCGAGGGTCCTAGGAGTGCTGAAAAGGCTACTTCCTTTAATATAAAGTAGAACAGCGACTAAGAGCTCATGGAAAGAGCTGCATGCCTCCTTACTGCATGGCTACACAGGGCCTTACCTCGAGGCAAGGACTGACGTTGAGATTCCTTATAGCTGTAGAGCATGGCAAGATGAGTCCCAGCCCTGGGTATGAAGCACACTGGGTAGCCAGAGAAAACTCATTTTCTTCCCAGACCAATGCCTACAATAGCCAGGGACCTGCCCACAGCAGAGAATTTCAGGGAGCTTCACGGCAGCAAGAATGGAGGTTTCCCAATGGGAAACAAGGCTATTACCATCATACCCCCATTTCCGTGGGCACAGGCAGCATACATCTCTGTGGTTTCTAACAAGTCAAAAGAGACACAGAGTACACACTGGTTGCTTCCCTGAATCAACTTCTCGAGGCAGGGTGTTCTACCTCTAGTGAACGGCCTCACCAGGGAAAGTCTTAGCTAGGCCTCTGGGCCCTTGCCTATTCAAAAGCCTGCAGTGCTACAGGAGAAACTGTGCTTCAGTTGCAATAGGAACGCAGCCGTCTTTCTCCTGGAGGCAGGGTGACTTCAGGTAGGAGGTCCTGGATGGAAGGAGAAGCCTAGTGTTTTCTCTGTGCAGCTCAGACTAGGGAATGAGTGTGACTTCCACGGCATGTTGGAACTTGCCAGAACGGTGCTCGTCAATCTGTGCGATTGCTGGCTAAATCCAGATGTCCCAATAAGAGTGCACTGTGTAGCCCTTCACTCGGCATACACACTGTGAGTCGGAAAGCTCCTGGCCTGGATAGTGCTTAGAATGGCCAGGTGAGACTGAGGGTACTCGGTGTTCTTGCAGGGAATAAGTTTACCAGACGAGGCACCTAGGTGTCCTAAAAAGCCTACTGGCGTTCAAATGCTGCAGAGCAGCGACTACGGCCTCATGGAAACTGCTACACGCCTCTGCTTGTGCATAGCATTTCAGGGCCTTACCTCGAGGCAAGTTCTCACGTTGCTTGCCCTGTGAGCGACACAGCATGTTAGGATGCTGTATTTCTCCTTGAATAGAGTGACTTCAGGAGCGAGGTCCTCGATCAATTCTAAGCAGAGTGTTTCCTCAGAGCAGCTCAGATGAGGGCAATGTCGAAGACTTCCAGGGCATGTTGGACTGCCTAGAAATGTGGTTCTGATGCTGTTCGAGGGTTCTGGAAATGTAGCTATCCTGAAGTAACGTAGAGTGTGTTGCCCGAGACTCGGCAGACACAGAGGGCCTCCGAGGGACGTATCGGACTCAATGCTGCTCAGCAGGCCCACAGGGGTGTGGAGGGAGTCAGTGATCTTGGAAGCAAAATGATGCTCACCCGAGGGGCCTAGGAGTCCTGAAAAGGGTCCTTCCTTTAATATAAAGCAGAACCTCCACAAGAGCTCATGGAAAGAGCTGCATGCCTCCCTTTCTGCAGGGCTACTCAGGGCCTTACCTCGAGGCAAGGACTCACGTGGAGATTCCCTTTGGCTCTAGAGCATGGCAAGGTGAGCCCCACCCCGGCCAGTGAAGCTCCGTGTGTAGCCAGAGAAAACTCATTTTCTTCCCTCACCCATGCCTACAGTGGTCACGGGGCGGTCAACAGCAGAGAATTTCAGGGAGCTTCACGACAGCAAGAATGGAGCTTTCCAAATGGAAAGCAAGGCTAGTACCATCATGCCCCCATTTCCGTGGGCAGAGGCAGCATACATCTCTGTGGTTTCTAACAAGTCAAAAGAGACACAGACTACACACTGGTTGCTTCCCTCAATCAACTTCTCGATGCAGGGTGTTTTGCATCTAGTGAACGGCCGCACCAAGGAACGCCCTAGCCAAGCCTCTGGGCCCATGCCGCTTCAAAAGCCTGCAGCGCTACAGGAAAAACTGTGCTTTAGTTGCAATAGGAACGCAAGCCGTCTTTCTCCTGGAGGCAGGGTGACTTCAGGTAGGAGGTCCTGGATGGAAGGAGATGCCTAGTGTTTTTCTCTGTGCAGCTCAGACCTGGGAATGAGTGCGACTTCCACGTCCTGTTGGAACTTGCTAGAACGTGGCTCTTGAACCTGTGCGAGTGCTGTGAATCAAGATATCACAAGAAAGAGTGCAGGGTGTTGCCCATGACTCAGCAGACACAGAGGACCTCCGAGGGACCAATGGGCCTCGTTGTTGCTCAGCAGGCCTACAGGGGTGTGGAGGTACTCAGAGATATTGGAATAAAATGATGCTCACCCCAGGGGCCTAGGAGTCTTGAAAAGGGTACTTCCTTTAAAGTAAAGCAGAACAGCGACTAAGAGCTCATGGAAAGAGCTCCATGCCTCCCTTTCGGCATGGCTACTCAGGGCCTTACCTCGAGGCAAGGACTCACGTTGAGATTTCCTTGAGCTGTAGAGCATGGCATGATGAGTTCCACCCCGGCCACTGAAGCTCCGTGTGCAGCCAGAGAAAACTCATTTTCTTCCCAGACCCATGGCTACACTGGGTCGAGGCCTGTCAACAGCAGAGAATTTCAGGGAGCTTCACGGCAGCAAGAATGGAGGTTTCCAAAGAGAAAAGCAAGGCTAGTACCATCACGACCCCATTTCCATGTGCACAGGCAGCATACAAAACTCTGGTTTCTCACAAGACAAAAGAGACACAGCGTACCCACTAGTTCCTTCTCTGAAGCAACTTCTCGAGGCACGGCGTTCTGCATCTAGTGCACGGCCTCAACCAAGGAACGCCCTAGTTAGGCCTCGGGGCCGGTGCCTCTTCAAAAGCCTGCAGTGCTAGAGGAAAAACTCTGCTTTAGTTGCAATACGAACGCAAGCCGTTTTTCTCCTGGAGGCAGGGTGACTTCAGGTAGGAGGTCCTGGAAGGAAGGCGAAGCCTAGTGTTTTCCTCAATGCAGCCCAGACTAGGGAATGTGGGCGCGATTTCCACAGCAAGTTGGAACTTGCCAAAACGGTGCTCGTCAACCTGTGCGAGTGCTGTTCAATCAAGATATCCTAAGAAAGACTGCAGTGTGTTGCCCATGACTCAGCAGACACAGAGGAACTCCGAGGGACATATGGGCCACGTTGTTGCTCAGCAGGCCTACAGGAGTGTGGAGGATCTCAGTAAATCTTGGAACGAAAATGATGCTCACCCGAGGGGCCTAGGAGTGCTGAAAAGTGTACTTCCTTTAAAATAAAGCAGAACAGCGACTAAGAGCTCATGGAAAGAGCTGCATGCCTCCCTTTCTGTCTGGCTACTCAGGGCCTTACCTCGAGGCAAGGACTCACGTTGAGATTCCCTTTAGCTCTAGAGCATGGCAAGATGAGTCCCACCCCGGATAATGAAGCACCCTGTGTAGCCAGAGAAAACTCATTTTCTTCCCAGACCAATGCCTACAATAGCCAGGGTCCTGTCAACAGCAGAGAATTCAGGGAGCTTCAAGGCAGCATGATTGGAGCTTTCAAAATGGATAAGCAAGGCTACTACCAACATGCCCACATTTCCCTAGGCACAAACAGCATACATCCCTGTGGTTTCACACAACTCAAAAGAGACACAGATTACACACTGCTTCCTTCCCTGAATCAAATTCTCGTGGCAGGGTGTTCTGCATCTAGTGAACTGCCTCAACCAAGGAACGCCCTAGCTAGGCCTCTGGGCTCGTGCCTATTCAAAAGCTTGCAGTGCTATAGGAAAAACTGTGCTTTAGTTGCAATAGGAAGCAAGGCGTCTTTCTCCTGGAGGCAGGGTGACTTCAGGTAGGAGTTCCTGGAAGGAAGGGGAAGCCTAGTGTTTTTCTCAGTGCAGCTCAGACTAGGGAATGTGTGCGACTTCCACAGCAAGTTGGAACTTGCCAAAACGGTGCTCGTGAACCTGTGCGAGTGCTGTGAAACCAAGATATCCCAAGAAAGAGTGCAGTGTGTTGCCCATGACTCAGCAGACACAGAGGACCTCCGAGGGACCTATGGGCCTCGTTGTTGCTCAGCAAGCCAACAGGGGTCTGGAGGTACTCAGTGATCTTGGTACTAAAATGAGGCTGCCCCGAGGGTCCTAGGAGTGCTGAAAAGGCTACTTCCTTTAATATAAAGGAGAACAGCGACTAAGAGCTCATGGAAAGAGCTGCATGCCTCCCTTTCTGCATGGCTACTCAGGGCCTTACCTCGAGGCAAGGACTGACGTTGAGATTCCTTATAGCTGTAGAGCATGGCAAGATGAGTCCCAGCCCTGGGTATGAAGCACACTGGGTAGCCAGAGAAAACTCATTTTCTCCCCAGACCAATGCCTACAATAGCCAGGGGCCTGTCCACAGCAGAGAATTTCAGGGAGCTTCACGGCAGCAAGAATGGAGGTTTCCAAATGGGAAACAAGGCTATTACCATCATACCCCCATTTCCGTGGGCACAGGCAGCATACATCTCTGTGGTTTCTAACAAGTCAAAAGAGACACAGAGTACACACTGGTTGCTTCCCTGAATCAACTTCTCGAGGCAGGGTGTTCTACCTCTAGTGAACGGCCTCACCAGGGAAAGTCTTAGCTAGGCATCTGGGCCCTTGCCTATTCAAAAGCCTGCAGTGCTACAGGAGAAACTGTGCTTCAGTTGCAATAGGAACGCAGCCGTCTTTCTCCTGGAGGCAGGGTGACTTCAGGTAGGAGGTCCTGGATGGAAGGAGAAGCCTAGTGTTTTCTCTGTGCAGCTCAGACTAGGGAATGAGTGTGACTTCCACGGCATGTTGGAACTTGCCAGAACGGTGCTCGTCAATCTGTGCGATTGCTGGCTAAATCCAGATGTCCCAATAAGAGTGCACTGTGTAGCCCTTCACTCGGCATACACACTGTGAGTCGGAAAGCTCCTGGCCTGGATATTGCTTAGAATGGCCAGGTGAGACTGAGGGTACTCGGTGTTCTTGCAGGGAATAAGTTTACCAGACGAGGCACCTAGGTGTCCTAAAAAGCCTACTGGCGTTCAAATGCTGCAGAGCAGCGACTACGGCCTCATGGAAACTGCTACACGCCTCTGCTTGTGCATAGCATTTCAGGGCCTTACCTCGAGGCAAGTTCTCACGTTGCTTGCCCTGTGAGCGACACAGCATGTTAGGATGCTGTATTTCTCCTTGAATAGAGTGACTTCAGGAGCGAGGTCCTCGATCAATTCTAAGCAGAGTGTTTCCTCAGAGCAGCTCAGATGAGGGCAATGTCGAAGACTTCCAGGGCATGTTGGACTGCCTAGAAATGTGGTTCTGATGCTGTTCGAGGGTTCTGGAAATGTAGCTCTCCTGAAGTAACGTAGAGTGTGTTGCCCGAGACTCGGCAGACACAGAGGGCCTCCGAGGGACGTATGGGACTCAATGCTGCTCAGCAGGCCCACAGGGGTGTGGAGGGAGTCAGTGATCTTGGAAGCAAAATGATGCTCACCCGAGGGGCCTAGGAGTCCTGAAAAGGGTCCTTCCTTTAATATAAAGCAGAACCTCCACAAGAGCTCATGGAAAGAGCTGCATGCCTCCCTTTCTGCAGGGCTACTCAGGGCCTTACCTCGAGGCAAGGACTCACGTGGAGATTCCCTTTGGCTCTAGAGCATGGCAAGGTGAGCCCCACCCCGGCCAGTGAAGCTCCGTGTGTAGCCAGAGAAAACTCATTTTCTTCCCAGACCAATGCCTACAATAGCCAGGGTCCTGTCAACAGCAGAGAATTTCAGGGAGCTTCAAGGCAGCATGAATGGAGCTTTCAAAATGGATAAGCAAGTCTACTACCAACATGCCCACATTTCCCTAGGCACAAACAGCATACATCCCTGTGGTTTCACACAACTCAAAAGAGACACAGATTACACACTGCTTCCTTCCCTGAATCAAATTCTCGTGGCAGGGTGTTCTGCATCTAGTGAACTGCCTCAACCAAGGAATGCCCTAGCTAGGCCTCTGGGCTCGTGCCTATTCAAAAGCTTGCAGTGCTATAGGAAAAACTGTGCTTTAGTTGCAATAGGAAGCAAGGCGTCTTTCTCCTGGAGGCAGGGTGACTTCAGGTAGGAGTTCCTGGAAGGAAGGGGAAGCCTAGTGTTTTTCTCAGTGCAGCTCAGACTAGGGAATGTGTGCGACTTCCACAGCAAGTCGGAACTTGCCAGAACGGTGCTCGTGAACCTGTGCGAGTGCTGTGAAACCAAGATATGCCAAGAAAGAGTGCAGTGTGTTGCCCATGACTCAGCAGACACAGAGGACCTCCGAGGGACCTAAGGGCCTCGTTGTTGCTCAGCAAGCCAACAGGGGTCTGGAGGTACTCAGTGATCTTGGTACTAAAATGAGGCTGCCCCGAGGGTCCTAGGAGTGCTGAAAAGGCTACTTCCTTTAATATAAAGGAGAACAGCGACTAAGAGCTCATGGAAAGAGCTGCATGCCTCCCTTTCTGCATGGCTACTCAGGGCCTTACCTCGAGGCAAGGACTGACGTTGAGATTCCTTATAGCTCTAGAGCATGGCAAGATGAGTCCCAGCCCTGGGTATGAAGCACACTGGGTAGCCAGAGAAAACTCATTTTCTCCCCAGACCAATGCCTACAATAGCCAGGGGCCTGTCCACAGCAGAGAATTTCAGGGAGCTTCACGGCAGCAAGAATGGAGGTTTCCAAATGGGAAACAAGGCTATTACCATCATACCCCCATTTCCGTGGGCACAGGCAGCATACATCTCTGTGGTTTCTAACAAGTCAAAAGAGACACAGAGTACACACTGGTTGCTTCCCTGAATCAACTTCTCGAGGCAGGGTGTTCTACCTCTAGTGAACGGCCTCACCAGGGAAAGTCTTAGCTAGGCATCTGGGCCCTTGCCTATTCAAAAGCCTGCAGTGCTACAGGAGAAACTGTGCTTCAGTTGCAATAGGAACGCAGCCGTCTTTCTCCTGGAGGCAGGGTGACTTCAGGTAGGAGGTCCTGGATGGAAGGAGAAGCCTAGTGTTTTTCTCTGTGCAGCTCAGACTAGGGAATGAGTGTGACTTCCACGGCATGTTGGAACTTGCCAGAACGGTGCTCGTCAATCTGTGCGATTGCTGGCTAAATCCAGATGTCCCAATAAGAGTGCACTGTGTAGCCCTTCACTCGGCATACACACTGTGAGTCGGAAAGCTCCTGGCCTGGATATTGCTTAGAATGGCCAGGTGAGACTGAGGGTACTCGGTGTTCTTGCAGGGAATAAGTTTACCAGACGAGGCACCTAGGTGTCCTAAAAAGCCTACTGGCGTTCAAATGCTGCAGAGCAGCGACTACGGCCTCATGGAAACTGCTACACGCCTCTGCTTGTGCATAGCATTTCAGGGCCTTACCTCGAGGCAAGTTCTCACGTTGCTTGCCCTGTGAGCGACACAGCATGTTAGGATGCTGTATTTCTCCTTGAATAGAGTGACTTCAGGAGCGAGGTCCTCGATCAATTCTAAGCAGAGTGTTTCCTCAGAGCAGCTCAGATGAGGGCAATGTCGAAGACTTCCAGGGCATGTTGGACTGCCTAGAAATGTGGTTCTGATGCTGTTCGAGGGTTCTGGAAATGTAGCTCTCCTGAAGTAACGTAGAGTGTGTTGCCCGAGACTCGGCAGACACAGAGGGCCTCCGAGGGACGTATGGGACTCAATGCTGCTCAGCAGGCCCACAGGGGTGTGGAGGGAGTCAGTGATCTTGGAAGCAAAATGATGCTCACCCGAGGGGCCTAGGAGTCCTGAAAAGGGTCCTTCCTTTAATATAAAGCAGAACCTCCACTAAGAGCTCATGGAAAGAGCTGCATGCCTCCCTTTCTGCAGGGCTACTCAGGGCCTTACCTCGAGGCAAGGACTCACGTGGAGATTCCCTTTGGCTCTAGAGCATGGCAAGGTGAGCCCCACCCCGGCCAGTGAAGCTCCGTGTGTAGCCAGAGAAAACTCATTTTCTTCCCACACCCATGCCTACAGTGGTCACGGGGCGGTCAACAGCAGAGAATTTCAGGGAGCTTCACGACAGCAAGAATGGAGCTTTCCAAATGGAAAGCAAGGCTAGTACCATCATGCCCCCATTTCCGTGGGCAGAGGCAGCATACATCTCTGTGGTTTCTAACAAGTCAAAAGAGACACAGACTACACACTGGTTGCTTCCCTCAATCAACTTCTCGAGGCAGGGTGTTTTGCATCTAGTGAACGGCCGCACCAAGGAACGCCCTAGCCAAGCCTCTGGGCCCATGCCGCTTCAAAAGCCTGCAGCGCTACAGGAAAAACTGTGCTTTAGTTGCAATAGGAACGCAAGCCGTCTTTCTCCTGGAGGCAGGGTGACTTCAGGTAGGAGGTCCTGGATGGAAGGAGATGCCTAGTGTTTTTCTCTGTGCAGCTGAGACCTGGGAATGAGTGCGACTTCCACGTCCTGTTGGAACTTGCTAGAACGTGGCTCTTGAACCTGTGCGAGTGCTGTGAATCAAGATATCACAAGAAAGAGTGCAGGGTGTTGCCCATGACTCAGCAGACACAGAGGACCTCCGAGGGACCAATGGGCCTCGTTGTTGCTCAGCAGGCCTACAGGGGTGTGGAGGTACTCAGAGATATTGGAATAAAATGATGCTCACCCCAGGGGCCTAGGAGTCTTGAAAAGGGTACTTCCTTTAAAGTAAAGCAGAACAGCGACTAAGAGCTCATGGAAAGAGCTCCATGCCTCCCTTTCGGCATGGCTACTCAGGGCCTTACCTCGAGGCAAGGACTCACGTTGAGATTTCCTTGAGCTGTAGAGCATGGCATGATGAGTTCCACCCCGGCCACTGAAGCTCCGTGTGCAGCCAGAGAAAACTCATTTTCTTCCCAGACCCATGGCTACACTGGGTCGAGGCCTGTCAACAGCAGAGAATTTCAGGGAGCTTCACGGCAGCAAGAATGGAGGTTTCCAAAGAGAAAAGCAAGGCTAGTACCATCACGACCCCATTTCCATGAGCACAGGCAGCATACAAAACTCTGGTTTCTCACAAGACAAAAGAGACACAGCGTACCCACTAGTTCCTTCCCTGAAGCAACTTCTCTAGGCACGGCGTTCTGCATCTAGTGCACGGCCTCAACCAAGGAACGCCCTAGTTAGGCCTCGGGGCCGGTGCCTCTTCAAAAGCCTGCAGTGCTAGAGGAAAAACTCTGCTTTAGTTGCAATACGAACGCAAGCCGATTTTCTCCTGGAGGCAGGGTGACTTCAGGTAGGAGGTCCTGGAAGGAAGCGAAGCCTAGTGTTTTCCTCAATGCAGCTCAGACTAGGGAATGTGTGCGCGATATCCACAGCAAGTTGGAACTTGCCAAAACGGTGCTCGTCAACCTGTGCGAGTGCTGTTCAATCAAGATATCCTAAGAAAGACTGCAGTGTGTTGCCCATGACTCAGCAGAAACAGAGGAACTCCGAGGGACATATGGGCCACGTTGTTGCTCAGCAGGCCTACAGGAGTGTGGAGGATCTCAGTGATCTTGGAACGAAAAGGATGCTCTCGCGAGGGGCCTAGGAGTGCTGAAAAGTGTACTTCCTTTAAAATAAAGCAGAACAGCGACTAAGAGCTCATGGAAAGAGCTGCATGCCTCCCTTTCTGTCTGGCTACTCAGGGCCTTACCTCGAGGCAAGGACTCACGTTTAGATTCCCTTTAGCTCTAGAGCATGGCAAGATGAGTCCCACCCCGGATAATGAAGCACCCTGTGTAGCCAGAGAAAACTCATTTTCTTCCCAGACCAATGCCTACAATAGCCAGGGTCCTGTCAACAGCAGAGAATTCAGGGAGCTTCAAGGCAGCATGAATGGAGCTTTCAAAATGGATAAGCAAGTCGACTACCAACATGCCCACATTTCCCTAGGCACAAACAGCATACATCCCTGTGGTTTCACACAACTCAAAAGAGACACAGATTACACACTGCTTCCTTCCCTGAATCAAATTCTCGTGGCAGGGTGTTCTGCATCTAGTGAACTGCCTCAACCAAGGAGCGCCCTAGCTAGGCCTCTGGGCTCGTGCCTATCCAAAAGTTTGCAGTGCTATAGGAAAAATGTGCTTTAGTTGCAATAGGAAGCAAGGCGTCTTTCTCCTGGAGGCAGGGTGACTTCAGGTAGGAGTTCCTGGAAGGAAGGGGAAGCCTAGTGTTTTTCTGAGTGCAGCTCAGACTAGGGAATGTGTGCGACTTCCACAGCAAGTTGGAACTTGCCAAAACTGTGCTCGTCAACCTGTGCGAGTGCTGTGAAACCAAGATATCCCAAGAAAGAGTGCAGTGTGTTGCCCATGACTCAGCAGACACAGAGGACCTCCGAGGGACCTATGGGCCTCGTTGTTGCTCAGCAAGCCAACAGGGGTGTGGAGGTACTCAGTGATCTTGGTACTAAAATGAGGCTGCCCCGAGGGTCCTAGGAGTGCTGAAAAGGCTACTTCCTTTAATATAAAGTAGAACAGCGACTAAGAGCTCATGGAAAGAGCTGCATGCCTCCTTACTGCATGGCTACACAGGGCCTTACCTCGAGGCAAGGACTGACGTTGAGATTCCTTATAGCTGTAGAGCATGGCAAGATGAGTCCCAGCCCTGGGTATGAAGCACACTGGGTAGCCAGAGAAAACTCATTTTCTTCCCAGACCAATGCCTACAATAGCCAGGGGCCTGCCCACAGCAGAGAATTTCAGGGAGCTTCACGGCAGCAAGAATGGAGGTTTCCCAATGGGAAACAAGGCTATTACCATCATACCCCCATTTCCGTGGGCACAGGCAGCATACATCTCTGTGGTTTCTAACAAGTCAAAAGAGACACAGAGTACACACTGGTTGCTTCCCTGAATCAACTTCTCGAGGCAGGGTGTTCTACCTCTAGTGAACGGCCTCACCAGGGAAAGCCCTAACTAGGCCTCTGGGCCCTTGCCTATTCAAAAGCCTGCAGTGCTACAGGAGAAACTGTGCTTCAGTTGCAATAGGAACGCAGCCGTCTTTCTCCTGGAGGCAGGGTGACTTCAGGTAGGAGGTCCTGGATGGAAGGAGAAGCCTAGTGTTTTTCTCTGTGCAGCTCAGACTAGGGAATGAGTGTGACTTCCACGGCATGTTGGAACTTGCCAGAACGGTGCTCGTCAATCTGTGAGATTGCTGGCTAAATCCAGATGTCCCAATAAGAGTGCACTGTGTAGCCCTTCACTCGGCATACACACTGTGAGTCGGAAAGCTCCTGGCCTGGATATTGCTTAGAATGGCCAGGTGAGACTGAGGGTACTCGGTGTTCTTGCAGGGAATAAGTTTACCAGACGAGGCACCTAGGTGTCCTAAAAAGCCTACTGGCGTTCAAAAGCTGCAGAGCAGCGACTACGTCCTCATGGAAACTGCTACACGCCTCTGCTTGTGCATAGCATTTCCGGGCCTTACCTCGAGGCAAGTTCTCACGTTGCTTGCCCTGTGAGCGACACAGCATGTTAGGATGCTGTATTTCTCCTTGAATAGAGTGACTTCAGGAGCGAGGTCCTCGATCAATTCTAAGCAGAGTGTTTCCTCAGAGCAGCTCAGACGAGGGCAATGTCGAAGACTTCCAGGGCATGTTGGACTGCCTAGAAATGTGGTTCTGATGTTGTTCGAGGGTTCTGGAAATGTAGCTCTCCTGAAGTGACGTATAGTGTGTTGCCCGAGACTCGGCAGACACAGAGGGCCTCCGAGGGACGTATGGGACTCAATTCTGCTCAGCAGGCCCACAGGGGTGTGGAGGGAGTCAGTGATCTTGGAAGCAAAATGATGCTCACCCGAAGGGCCTAGGAGTCCTGAAAAGGGTCCTTCCTATAATGTAAAGCAGAACCTCCACTAAGAGCTCATGGAAAGAGCTGCATGCCTCCCTTTCTGCAGGGCTACTCAGGGCCTTACCTCGAGGCAAGGACTAACGTGGAGATTCCCTTTGGCTCTAGAGCATGGCAAGGTGAGCCCCACCCCGGCCAGTGAAGCTCCGTGTGTAGCCAGAGAAAACTCATTTTCTTCCCACACCCATGCCTACAGTGGTCACGGGGCGGTCAACAGCAGAGAATTTCAGGGAGCTTCACGACAGCAAGAATGGAGCTTTCCAAATGGAAAGCAAGGCTAGTACCATCATGCCCCCATTTCCGTGGGCAGAGGCAGCATACATCTCTGTGGTTTCTAACAAGTCAAAAGAGACACAGACTACACACTGGTTGCTTCCCTCAATCAACTTCTCGAGGCAGGGTGTTTTGCATCTAGTGAACGGCCGCACCAAGGAACGCCCTAGCCAAGCCTCTGGGCCCATGCCGCTTCAAAAGCCTGCAGCGCTACAGGAAAAACTGTGCTTTAGTTGCAATAGGAACGCAAGCCGTCTTTCTCCTGGAGGCAGGGTGACTTCAGGTAGGAGGTCCTGGATGGAAGGAGATGCCTAGTGTTTTTCTCTGTGCAGCTGAGACCTGGGAATGAGTGCGACTTCCACGTCCTGTTGGAACTTGCTAGAACGTGGCTCTTGAACCTGTGCGAGTGCTGTGAATCAAGATATCACAAGAAAGAGTGCAGGGTGTTGCCCATGACTCAGCAGACACAGAGGACCTCCGAGGGACCAATGGGCCTCGTTGTTGCTCAGCAGGCCTACAGGGGTGTGGAGGTACTCAGAGATATTGGAATAAAATGATGCTCACCCCAGGGGCCTAGGAGTCTTGAAAAGGGTACTTCCTTTAAAGTAAAGCAGAACAGCGACTAAGAGCTCATGGAAAGAGCTCCATGCCTCCCTTTCGGCATGGCTACTCAGGGCCTTACCTCGAGGCAAGGACTCACGTTGAGATTTCCTTGAGCTGTAGAGCATGGCATGATGAGTTCCACCCCGGCCACTGAAGCTCCGTGTGCAGCCAGAGAAAACTCATTTTCTTCCCAGACCCATGGCTACACTGGGTCGAGGCCTGTCAACAGCAGAGAATTTCAGGGAGCTTCACGGCAGCAAGAATGGAGGTTTCCAAAGAGAAAAGCAAGGCTAGTACCATCACGACCCCATTTCCATGTGCACAGGCAGCATACAAAACTCTGGTTTCTCACAAGACAAAAGAGACACAGCGTACCCACTAGTTCCTTCCCTGAAGCAACTTCTCTAGGCACGGCGTTCTGCATCTAGTGCACGGCCTCAACCAAGGAACGCCCTAGTTAGGCCTCGGGGCCGGTGCCTCTTCAAAAGCCTGCAGTGCTAGAGGAAAAACTCTGCTTTAGTTGCAATACGAACGCAAGCCGATTTTCTCCTGGAGGCAGGGTGACTTCAGGTAGGAGGTCCTGGAAGGAAGCGAAGCCTAGTGTTTTCCTCAATGCAGCTCAGACTAGGGAATGTGTGCGCGATATCCACAGCAAGTTGGAACTTGCCAAAACGGTGCTCGTCAACCTGTGCGAGTGCTGTTCAATCAAGATATCCTAAGAAAGACTGCAGTGTGTTGCCCATGACTCAGCAGAAACAGAGGAACTCCGAGGGACATATGGGCCACGTTGTTGCTCAGCAGGCCTACAGGAGTGTGGAGGATCTCAGTGATCTTGGAACGAAAAGGATGCTCTCGCGAGGGGCCTAGGAGTGCTGAAAAGTGTACTTCCTTTAAAATAAAGCAGAACAGCGACTAAGAGCTCATGGAAAGAGCTGCATGCCTCCCTTTCTGTCTGGCTACTCAGGGCCTTACCTCGAGGCAAGGACTCACGTTTAGATTCCCTTTAGCTCTAGAGCATGGCAAGATGAGTCCCACCCCGGATAATGAAGCACCCTGTGTAGCCAGAGAAAACTCATTTTCTTCCCAGACCAATGCCTACAATAGCCAGGGTCCTGTCAACAGCAGAGAATTCAGGGAGCTTCAAGGCAGCATGAATGGAGCTTTCAAAATGGATAAGCAAGTCGACTACCAACATGCCCACATTTCCCTAGGCACAAACAGCATACATCCCTGTGGTTTCACACAACTCAAAAGAGACACAGATTACACACTGCTTCCTTCCCTGAATCAAATTCTCGTGGCAGGGTGTTCTGCATCTAGTGAACTGCCTCAACCAAGGAGCGCCCTAGCTAGGCCTCTGGGCTCGTGCCTATCCAAAAGCTTGCAGTGCTATAGGAAAAATGTGCTTTAGTTGCAATAGGAAGCAAGGCGTCTTTCTCCTGGAGGCAGGGTGACTTCAGGTAGGAGTTCCTGGAAGGAAGGGGAAGCCTAGTGTTTTTCTGAGTGCAGCTCAGACTAGGGAATGTGTGCGACTTCCACAGCAAGTTGGAACTTGCCAAAACTGTGCTCGTCAACCTGTGCGAGTGCTGTGAAACCAAGATATCCCAAGAAAGAGTGCAGTGTGTTGCCCATGACTCAGCAGACACAGAGGACCTCCGAGGGACCTATGGGCCTCGTTGTTGCTCAGCAAGCCAACAGGGGTGTGGAGGTACTCAGTGATCTTGGTACTAAAATGAGGCTGCCCCGAGGGTCCTAGGAGTGCTGAAAAGGCTACTTCCTTTAATATAAAGTAGAACAGCGACTAAGAGCTCATGGAAAGAGCTGCATGCCTCCTTACTGCATGGCTACACAGGGCCTTACCTCGAGGCAAGGACTGACGTTGAGATTCCTTATAGCTGTAGAGCATGGCAAGATGAGTCCCAGCCCTGGGTATGAAGCACACTGGGTAGCCAGAGAAAACTCATTTTCTTCCCAGACCAATGCCTACAATAGCCAGGGGCCTGCCCACAGCAGAGAATTTCAGGGAGCTTCACGGCAGCAAGAATGGAGGTTTCCCAATGGGAAACAAGGCTATTACCATCATACCCCCATTTCCGTGGGCACAGGCAGCATACATCTCTGTGGTTTCTAACAAGTCAAAAGAGACACAGAGTACACACTGGTTGCTTCCCTGAATCAACTTCTCGAGGCAGGGTGTTCTACCTCTAGTGAACGGCCTCACCAGGGAAAGCCCTAACTAGGCCTCTGGGCCCTTGCCTATTCAAAAGCCTGCAGTGCTACAGGAGAAACTGTGCTTCAGTTGCAATAGGAACGCAGCCGTCTTTCTCCTGGAGGCAGGGTGACTTCAGGTAGGAGGTCCTGGATGGAAGGAGAAGCCTAGTGTTTTTCTCTGTGCAGCTCAGACTAGGGAATGAGTGTGACTTCCACGGCATGTTGGAACTTGCCAGAACGGTGCTCGTCAATCTGTGAGATTGCTGGCTAAATCCAGATGTCCCAATAAGAGTGCACTGTGTAGCCCTTCACTCGGCATACACACTGTGAGTCGGAAAGCTCCTGGCCTGGATATTGCTTAGAATGGCCAGGTGAGACTGAGGGTACTCGGTGTTCTTGCAGGGAATAAGTTTACCAGACGAGGCACCTAGGTGTCCTAAAAAGCCTACTGGCGTTCAAAAGCTGCAGAGCAGCGACTACGTCCTCATGGAAACTGCTACACGCCTCTGCTTGTGCATAGCATTTCCGGGCCTTACCTCGAGGCAAGTTCTCACGTTGCTTGCCCTGTGAGCGACACAGCATGTTAGGATGCTGTATTTCTCCTTGAATAGAGTGACTTCAGGAGCGAGGTCCTCGATCAATTCTAAGCAGAGTGTTTCCTCAGAGCAGCTCAGACGAGGGCAATGTCGAAGACTTCCAGGGCATGTTGGACTGCCTAGAAATGTGGTTCTGATGTTGTTCGAGGGTTCTGGAAATGTAGCTCTCCTGAAGTGACGTATAGTGTGTTGCCCGAGACTCGGCAGACACAGAGGGCCTCCGAGGGACGTATGGGACTCAATTCTGCTCAGCAGGCCCACAGGGGTGTGGAGGGAGTCAGTGATCTTGGAAGCAAAATGATGCTCACCCGAAGGGCCTAGGAGTCCTGAAAAGGGTCCTTCCTATAATGTAAAGCAGAACCTCCACTAAGAGCTCATGGAAAGAGCTGCATGCCTCCCTTTCTGCAGGGCTACTCAGGGCCTTACCTCGAGGCGAGGACTCACGTGGAGATTCCCTTTGGCTCTAGAGCATGGCAAGGTGAGCCCCACCCCGGCCAGTGAAGCTCCGTGTGTAGCCAGAGAAAACTCATTTTCTTCCCACACCCATGCCTACAGTGGTCACGGGGCGGTCAACAGCAGAGAATTTCAGGGAGCTTCATGACAGCAAGAATGGAGCTTTCCAAATGGAAAGCAAGGCTAGTACCATCATGCCCCCATTTCCGTGGGCAGAGGCAGCATACATCTCTGTGGTTTCTAACAAGTCAAAAGAGACACAGACTACACACTGGTTGCTTCCCTCAATCAACTTCTCGAGGCAGGGTGTTTTGCATCTAGTGAACGGCCTCACCAAGGAACGCCCTAGCCAAGCCTCTGGGCCCATGCCGCTTCAAAAGCCTGCAGCGCTACAGGAAAAACTGTGCTTTAGTTGCAATAGGAACGCAAGCCGTCTTTCTCCTGGAGGCAGGGTGACTTCAGGTAGGAGGTCCTGGATGGAAGGAGATGCCTAGTGTTTTTCTCTGTGCAGCTCAGACCTGAGAATGAGTGCGACTTCCACGTCCTGTTGGAACTTGCTAGAACGTGGCTCTTGAACCTTTGCGAGTGCTGTGAATCAAGATATCACAAGAAAGAGTGCAGGGTGTTGCCCATGACTCAGCAGACACAGAGGACCTCCGAGGGACCAATGGGCCTCGTTGTTGCTCAGCAGGCCTACAGGGGTGTGGAGGTACTCAGAGATATTGGAATAAAATGATGCTCACCCCAGGGGCCTAGGAGTCCTGAAAAGGGTACTTCCTTTTAAGTAAAGCAGAACAGCGACTAAGAGCTCATGGAAAGAGCTCCATGCCTCCCTTTCTGCATGGCTACTCAGGGCCTTACCTCGAGGCAAGGACTCACGTTGAGATTTCCTTGAGCTGTAGAGCATGGCATGATGAGTTCCACCCGGGCCACTGAAGCTCCGTGTGTAGCCAGAGAAAACTCATTTTCTTCCCAGACCCGTGGCTACAGTGGGTCGAGGCCTGTCAACAGCAGAGAATTTCAGGGAGCTTCACGGCAGCAAGAATGGAGGTTTCCAAAGAGAAAAGCAAGGCTAGTACCATCACGACCCCATTTCCATGTGCACAGGCAGCATACAAAACTCTGGTTTCTCACAAGACAAAAGAGACACAGCGTACCCACTAGTTCCTTCCCTGAAGCAACTTCTCTAGGCACGGCGTTCTGCATCTAGTGCACGGCCTCAACCAAGGAACGCCCTAGTTAGGCCTCGGGGCCGGTGCCTCTTCAAAAGCCTGCAGTGCTAGAGGAAAAACTCTCCTTTAGTTGCAATACGAACGCAAGCCGATTTTCTCCTGGAGGCAGGGTGACTTCAGGTAGGAGGTCCTGGAAGGAAGGCGAAGCCTAGTGTTTTCCTCAATGCAGCTCAGACTAGGGAATGTGTGCGCGATTTCCACAGCAAGTTGGAACTTGCCAAAACGGTGCTCGTCAACCTGTGCGAGTGCTGTTCGATCAAGATATCCTAAGAAAGACTGCAGTGTGTTGCCCATGACTCAGCAGACACAGAGGAACTCCGAGGGACATATGGGCCACGTTGTTGCTCAGCAGGCCTACAGGAGTGTGGAGGATCTCAGTGATC
Source organism: Eschrichtius robustus (assembly GCF_028021215.1). Lineage (NCBI taxonomy): Eukaryota > Metazoa > Chordata > Mammalia > Artiodactyla > Eschrichtiidae > Eschrichtius > Eschrichtius robustus. The sequence goes on from NC_090832.1 coordinate 99,004,521, forward strand.
TTGGAACGAAAAGGATGCTCACCCGAGGGGCCTAGGAGTGCTGAAAAGTGTACTTCCTTTAAAATAAAGCAGAACAGCGACTAAGAGCTCATGGAAAGAGCTGCATGCCTCCGTTTCTGTCTGGCTACTCAGGGCCTTACCTCGAGGCAAGGACTCACGTTGAGATTCCCTTTAGCTCTAGAGCATGGCAAGATGAGTCCCACCCCGGATAATGAAGCACCCTCTGTAGCCAGAGAAAACTCATTTTCTTCCCAGACCAATGCCTACAATAGCCAGGGTCCTGTCAACAGCAGAGAATTCAGGGAGCTTCAAGGCAGCATGAATGGAGCTTTCAAAATAGATAAGCAAGTCTACTACCAACATGCCCGCATTTCCCTAGGCACAAACAGCATATAGGGATCTGTGGTTTCACACAACTCAAAAGAGACACAGATTACACACTGCTTCCTTCCCTGAATCAAATTCTCGTGGCAGGGTGTTCTGCATCTAGTGAACTGCCTCAACCAAGGAGCGCCCTAGCTAGGCCTCTGGGCTCGTGCCTATCCAAAAGCTTGCAGTGCTATAGGAAAAAATGTGCTTTAGTTGCAATAGGAAGCAAGGCGTCTTTCTCCTGGAGGCAGGGTGACTTCAGGTAGGAGTTCCTGGAAGGAAGGGGAAGCCTAGTGTTTTTCTCAGTGCAGCTCAGACTAGGGAATGTGTGCGACTTCCACAGCAAGTTGGAACTTGCCAAAACGGTGCTCGTCAACCTGTGCGAGTGCTGTGAAACCAAGATATCCCAAGAAAGAGTGCAGTGTGTTGCCCATGACTCAGCAGACACAGAGGACCTCCGAGGGACCTATGGGCCTCGTTGTTGCTCAGCAAGCCAACAGGGGTGTGGAGGTACTCAGTGATCTTGGTACTAAAATGAGGCTGCCCCGAGGGTCCTAGGAGTGCTGAAAAGGCTACTTCCTTTAATATAAAGTAGAACAGCGACTAAGAGCTCATGGAAAGAGCTGCATGCCTCCTTACTGCATGGCTACACAGGGCCTTACCTCGAGGCAAGGACTGACGTTGAGATTCCTTATAGCTGTAGAGCATGGCAAGATGAGTCCCAGCCCTGGGTATGAAGCACACTGGGTAGCCAGAGAAAACTCATTTTCTTCCCAGACCAATGCCTACAATAGCCAGGGGCCTGCCCACAGCAGAGAATTTCAGGGAGCTTCACGGCAGCAAGAATGGAGGTTTCCCAATGGGAAACAAGGCTACTACCATCATACCCCCATTTCCGTGGGCACAGGCAGCATACATCTCTGTGGTTTCTAACAAGTCAAAAGAGACACAGAGTACACACTGGTTGCTTCCCTGAATCAACTTCTCGAGGCAGGGTGTTCTACCTCTAGTGAACGGCCTCACCAGGGAAAGCCCTAACTAGGCCTCTGGGCCCTTGCCTATTCAAAAGCCTGCAGTGCTACAGGAGAAACTGTGCTTCAGTTGCAATAGGAACGCAGCCGTCTTTCTCCTGGAGGCAGGGTGACTTCAGGTAGGAGGTCCTGGATGGAAGGAGAAGCCTAGTGTTTTTCTCTGTGCAGCTCAGACTAGGGAATGAGTGTGACTTCCACGGCATGTTGGAACTTGCCAGAACGGTGCTCGTCAATCTGTGCGATTGCTGGCTAAATCCAGGTGTCCCAATAAGAGTGCACTGTGTAGCCCTTCACTCGGCATACACACTGTGAGTCGGAAAGCTCCTGGCCTGGATATTGCTTAGAATGGCCAGGTGAGACTGAGGGTACTCGGTGTTCTTGCAGGGAATAAGTTTACCAGACGAGGCACCTAGGTGTCCTAAAAAGCCTACTGGCGTTCAAAAGCTGCAGAGCAGCGACTACGTCCTCATGGAAACTGCTACACGCCTCTGCTTGTGCATAGCATTTCCGGGCCTTACCTCGAGGCAAGTTCTCACGTTGCTTGCCCTGTGAGCGACACAGCATGTTAGGATGCTGTATTTCTCCTTGAATAGAGTGACTTCAGGAGCGAGGTCCTCGATCAATTCTAAGCAGAGTGTTTCCTCAGAGCAGCTCAGACGAGGGCAATGTCGAAGACTTCCAGGGCATGTTGGACTGCCTAGAAATGTGGTTCTGATGTTGTTCGAGGGTTCTGGAAATGTAGCTCTCCTGAAGTGACGTATAGTGTGTTGCCCGAGACTCGGCAGACACAGAGGGCCTCCGAGGGACGTATGGGACTCAATTCTGCTCAGCAGGCCCACAGGGGTGTGGAGGGAGTCAGTGATCTTGGAAGCAAAATGATGCTCACCCGAAGGGCCTAGGAGTCCTGAAAAGGGTCCTTCCTATAATGTAAAGCAGAACCTCCACTAAGAGCTCATGGAAAGAGCTGCATGCCTCCCTTTCTGCAGGGCTACTCAGGGCCTTACCTCGAGGCAAGGACTAACGTGGAGATTCCCTTTGGCTCTAGAGCATGGCAAGGTGAGCCCCACCCCGGCCAGTGAAGCTCCGTGTGTAGCCAGAGAAAACTCATTTTCTTCCCACACCCATGCCTACAGTGGTCACGGGGCGGTCAACAGCAGAGAATTTCAGGGAGCTTCACGGCAGCAAGAATGGAGGTTTCCAAAGAGAAAAGCAAGGCTAGTACCTTCACGACCCCATTTCCGTGTGCACAGGCAGCATCCAAAACTCTGGTTTCTCACAAGACAAAGAGACACAGCGTACCCACTAGTTCCTTCCCTGAAGCAACTTCTCGAGGCACGGCGTTCTGCATCTAGTGCACGGCCTCAACCAAGGAACGCCCTAGTTAGGCCTCTGGGCCGGTGCCTCTTCAAAAGCCTGCAGTGCTAGAGGAAAAACTCTGCTTTAGTTGCAATACGAACGCAAGCCGATTTTCTCCTGGAGGCAGGGTGACTTCAGGTAGGAGGTCCTGGAAGGAAGGCGAAGCCTAGTGTTTTCCTCAATGCAGCTCAGACTAGGGAATGTGTGCGCGATTTCCACAGCAAGTTGGAACTTGCCAAAACGGAGCTCGTCAACCTGTGCGATTGCTGTTCGATCAAGATCTCCTAAGAAAGACTGCAGTGTGTTGCCCATGACTCAGCAGGCACAGAGGAACTCCGAGGGACATATGGGCCACGTTGTTGCTCAGCAGGCCTACAGGAGTGTGGAGGATCTCAGTGATCTTGGAACGAAAAGGATGCTCACCCGAGGGGCCTAGGAGTGCTGAAAAGTGTACTTCCTTTAAAATAAAGCAGAACAGCGACTAAGAGCTCATGGAAAGAGCTGCATGCCTCCCTTTCTGTCTGGCTACTCAGGGCCTTACCTCGAGGCAGGGACTCACGTTGAGATTCCCTTTAGCTCTAGAGCATGGCAAGATGAGTCCCACCCCGGATAATGAAGCACCCTGTGTAGCCAGAGAAAACTCATTTTCTACCCAGACCAATGCCTACAATAGCCAGGGTCCTGTCAACAGCAGAGAATTCAGGGAGCTTCAAGGCAGCATGAATGGAGCTTTCAAAATGGATAAGCAAGTCTACTACCAACATGCCCACATTTCCCTAGGCACAAACAGCATACATCCCTGTGGTTTCACACAACTCAAAAGAGACACAGATTACACACTGAATCAAATTCTCGTGGCAGGGTGTTCTGCATCTAGTGAACTGCCTCAACCAAGGAACGCCCTAGCTAGGCCTCTGGGCTCGTGCCTATTCAAAAGCTTGCAGTGCTATAGGAAGAACTGTGCTTTAGTTGCAATAGGAAGCAAGGCGTCGTTCTCCTGGAGGCAGGGTGACTTCAGGTAGGAGTTCCTGGAAGGAAGGGGAAGCCTAGTGTTTTTCTCAGTGCAGCTCAGACTAGGGAATGTGTGCGACTTCCACAGCAAGTCGGAACTTGCCAGAACGGTGCTCGTGAACCTGTGCGAGTGCTGTGAAACCAAGATATGCCAAGAAAGAGTGCAGTGTGTTGCCCATGACTCAGCAGACACAGAGGACCTCCGAGGGACCTAAGGGCCTCGTTGTTGCTCAGCAAGCCAACAGGGGTGTGGAGGTACTCAGTGATCTTGGTACTAAAATGAGGCTGCCCCGAGGGTCCTAGGAGTGCTGAAAAGGCTACTTCCTTTAATATAAAGGAGAACAGCGACTAAGAGCTCATGGAAAGAGCTGCATGCCTCCCTTTCTGCATGGCTACTCAGGGCCTTACCTCGAGGCAAGGACTGACGTTGAGATTCCTTATAGCTCTAGAGCATGGCAAGATGAGTCCCAGCCCTGGGTATGAAGCACACTGGGTAGCCAGAGAAAACTCATTTTCTCCCCAGACCAATGCCTACAATAGCCAGGGGCCTGTCCACAGCAGAGAATTTCAGGGAGCTTCACGGCAGCAAGAATGGAGGTTTCCAAATGGGAAACAAGGCTATTACCATCATATACCCCCATTTCCGTGGGCACAGGCAGCATACATCTCTGTGGTTTCTAACAAGTCAAAAGAGACCCAGAGTACACACTGGTTGCTTCCCTGAATCAACTTCTCGAGGCAGGGTGTTCTACCTCTAGTGAACGGCCTCACCAGGGAAAGCCCTAGCTAGGCCTCTGGGCCCTTGCCTATTCAAAAGCCTGCAGTGCTACAGGAGAAACTGTGCTTCAGTTGCAATAGGAACGCAGCCGTCTTTCTCCTGGAGGCAGGGTGACTTCAGGTAGGAGGTCCTGGATGGAAGGAGAAGCCTAGTGTTTTTCTCTGTGCAGCTCAGACTAGGGAATGAGTGTGACTTCCACGGCATGTTGGAACTTGCTAGAACGGTGCTCGTCAATCTGTGCGATTGCTGGCTAAATCCAGATGTCCCAATAAGAGTGCACTGTGTAGCCCTTCACTCGGCATACACACTGTGAGTCGGAAAGCTCCTGGCCTGGATAGTGCTTAGAATGGCCAGGTGAGACTGAGGGTACTCGGTGTCCTTGCAGGGAATAAGTTTACCAGACGAGGCACCTAGGTGTCCTAAAAAGCCTACTGGCGTTCAAATGCTGCAGAGCAGCGACTACGGCCTCATGGAAACTGCTACACGCCTCTGCCTGTGCATAGCATTTCAGGGCCTTACCTCGAGGCAAATTCTCACGTTGCTTGCCCTGTGAGCGGCACAGCATGTTAGGATGCTGTATTTCTCCTTGACTAGAGTGACTTCAGGAACGAGGTCCTCGATCAATTCTAAGCAGAGTGTTTCCTCAGAGCAGCTCAGACGAGGGCAATGTCGAAGACTTCCAGGGCATGTTGGACTGCCTAGAAATGTGGTTCTGATGCTGTTCGAGGGTTCTGGAAATGTAGCTCTCCTGAAGTAACGTATAGTGTGTTGCCCGAGACTCGGCAGACACAGAGGGCCTCCGAGGGACGTATGGGACTCAATGCTGCTCAGCAGGCCCACAGGGGTGTGGAGGGAGTCAGTGATCTTGGAAGCAAAATGATGCTCACCCGAGAGACCTAGGAGTCCTGAAAAGGGTCCTTCCTTTAATATAAAGCAGAACCTCCACTAAGAGCTCATGGAAAGAGCTGCATGCCTCCCTTTCTGCAGGGCTACTCAGGGCCTTACCTCGAGTCGAGGACTCACGTGGAGATTCCCTTTGGCTCTAGAGCATGGCAAGGTGAGCCCCACCCCGGCCACTGAAGCTCCGCGTGTAGCCAGAGAAAACTCATTTTCTTCCCAGACCCATGGCTACAGTGGTCACGGGGCGGTCAACAGCAGAGAATTTCAGGGAGCTTCACGGCAGCAAGAATGGAGGTTTCCAAAGAGAAAAGCAAGGCTAGTACCATCACGACCCCATTTCCATGTGCACAGGCAGCATCCAAAACTCTGGTTTCTCACAAGACAAAAGAGACACAGCGTACCCACTAGTTCCTTCCCTGAAGCAACTTCTCGAGGCACGGCGTTCTGCATCTAGTGCACGGCCTCAACCAAGGAACGCCCTAGTTAGGCCTCGGGGCCGGTGCCTCTTCAAAAGCCTGCAGTGCTAGAGGAAAAACTCTGCTTTAGTTGCAATACGAACGCAAGCCGATTTTCTCCTGGAGGCAGGGTGACTTCAGGTAGGAGGTCCTGGAAGGAAGGCGAAGCCTAGTGTTTTCCTCAATGCAGCTCAGACTAGGGAATGTGTGCGCGATTTCCACAGCAAGTTGGAACTTGCCAAAACGGAGCTCGTCAACCTGTGCGAGTGCTGTTCGATCAAGATCTCCTAAGAAAGACTGCAGTGTGTTGCCCATGACTCAGCAGGCACAGAGGAACTCCGAGGGACATATGGGCCACGTTGTTGCTCAGCAGGCCTACAGGAGTGTGGAGGATCTCAGTGATCTTGGAACGAAAAGGATGCTCACCCGAGGGGCCTAGGAGTGCTGAAAAGTGTACTTCCTTTAAAATAAAGCAGAACAGCGACTAAGAGCTCATGGAAAGAGCTGCATGCCTCCCTTTCTGTCTGGCTACTCAGGGCCTTACCTCGAGGCAGGGACTCACGTTGAGATTCCCTTTAGCTCTAGAGCATGGCAAGATGAGTCCCACCCCGGATAATGAAGCACCCTGTGTAGCCAGAGAAAAGTCATTTTCTTCCCAGACCAATGCCTACAATAGCCAGGGTCCTGTCAACAGCAGAGAATTCAGGGAGCTTCAAGGCAGCATGAATGGAGCTTTCAAAATGGATAAGCAAGTCTACTACCAACATGCCCACATTTCCCTAGGCACAAACAGCATACATCCCTGTGGTTTCACACAACTCAAAAGAGACACAGATTACACACTGCTTCCTTCCCTGAATCAAATTCTCGTGGCAGGGTGTTCTGCATCTAGTGAACTGCCTCAACCAAGGAACGCCCTAGCTAGGCCTCTGGGCTCGTGCCTATTCAAAAGCTTGCAGTGCTATAGGAAGAACTGTGCTTTAGTTGCAATAGGAAGCAAGGCGTCGTTCTCCTGGAGGCAGGGTGACTTCAGGTAGGAGTTCCTGGAAGGAAGGGGAAGCCTAGTGTTTTTCTCAGTGCAGCTCAGACTAGGGAATGTGTGCGACTTCCACAGCAAGTCGGAACTTGCCAGAACGGTGCTCGTGAACCTGTGCGAGTGCTGTGAAACCAAGATATGCCAAGAAAGAGTGCAGTGTGTTGCCCATGACTCAGCAGACACAGAGGACCTCCGAGGGACCTAAGGGCCTCGTTGTTGCTCAGCAAGCCAACAGGGGTGTGGAGGTACTCAGTGATCTTGGTACTAAAATGAGGCTGCCCCGAGGGTCCTAGGAGTGCTGAAAAGGCTACTTCCTTTAATATAAAGGAGAACAGCGACTAAGAGCTCATGGGAAGAGCTGCATGCCTCCCTTTCTGCATGGCTACTCAGGGCCTTACCTCGAGGCAAGGACTGACGTTGAGATTCCTTATAGCTCTAGAGCATGGGAAGATGAGTCCCAGCCCTGGGTATGAAGCACACTGGGTAGCCAGAGAAAACTCATTTTCTTCCCAGACCAATGCCTACAATAGCCAGGGGCCTGTCCACAGCAGAGAATTTCAGGGAGCTTCACGGCAGCAAGAATGGAGGTTTCCCAATGGGAAACAAGGCTATTACCATCATACCCCCATTTCCGTGGGCACAGGCAGCATACATCTCTGTGGTTTCTAACAAGTCAAAAGAGACACAGAGTACACACTGGTTGCTTCCCTGAATCAACTTCTCGAGGCAGGGTGTTCTACCTCTAGTGAACGGCCTCACCAGGGAAAGCCCTAACTAGGCCTCTGGGCCCTTGCCTATTCAAAAGCCTGCAGTGCTACAGGAGAAACTGTGCTTCAGTTGCAATAGGAACGCAGCCGTCTTTCTCCTGGAGGCAGGGTGACTTCAGGTAGGAGGTCCTGGATGGAAGGAGAAGCCTAGTGTTTTTCTCTGTGCAGCTCAGACTAGGGAATGAGTGTGACTTCCACGGCATGTTGGAACTTGCCAGAACGGTGCTCGTCAATCTGTGCGATTGCTGGCTAAATCCAGGTGTCCCAATAAGAGTGCACTGTGTAGCCCTTCACTCGGCATACACACTGTGAGTCGGAAAGCTCCTGGCCTGGATATTGCTTAGAATGGCCAGGTGAGACTGAGGGTACTCGGTGTTCTTGCAGGGAATAAGTTTACCAGACGAGGCACCTAGGTGTCCTAAAAAGCCTACTGGCGTTCAAAAGCTGCAGAGCAGCGACTAAGTCCTCATGGAAACTGCTACACGCCTCTGCTTGTGCATAGCATTTCCGGGCCTTACCTCGAGGCAAGTTCTCACGTTGCTTGCCCTGTGAGCGACACAGCATGTTAGGATGCTGTATTTCTCCTTGAATAGAGTGACTTCAGGAGCGAGGTCCTCGATCAATTCTAAGCAGAGTGTTTCCTCAGAGCAGCTCAGACGAGGGCAATGTCGAAGACTTCCAGGGCATGTTGGACTGCCTAGAAATGTGGTTCTGATGTTGTTCGAGGGTTCTGGAAATGTAGCTCTCCTGAAGTGACGTATAGTGTGTTGCCCGAGACTCGGCAGACACAGAGGGCCTCCGAGGGACGTATGGGACTCAATTCTGCTCAGCAGGCCCACAGGGGTGTGGAGGGAGTCAGTGATCTTGGAAGCAAAATGATGCTCACCCGAAGGGCCTAGGAGTCCTGAAAAGGGTCCTTCCTATAATGTAAAGCAGAACCTCCACTAAGAGCTCATGGAAAGAGCTGCATGCCTCCCTTTCTGCAGGGCTACTCAGGGCCTTACCTCGAGGCAAGGACTAACGTGGAGATTCCCTTTGGCTCTAGAGCATGGCAAGGTGAGCCCCACCCCGGCCAGTGAAGCTCCGTGTGTAGCCAGAGAAAACTCATTTTCTTCCCACACCCATGCCTACAGTGGTCACGGGGCGGTCAACAGCAGAGAATTTCAGGGAGCTTCACGGCAGCAAGAATGGAGGTTTCCAAAGAGAAAAGCAAGGCTAGTACCTTCACGACCCCATTTCCGTGTGCACAGGCAGCATCCAAAACTCTGGTTTCTCACAAGACAAAGAGACACAGCGTACCCACTAGTTCCTTCCCTGAAGCAACTTCTCGAGGCACGGCGTTCTGCATCTAGTGCACGGCCTCAACCAAGGAACGCCCTAGTTAGGCCTCTGGGCCGGTGCCTCTTCAAAAGCCTGCAGTGCTAGAGGAAAAACTCTGCTTTAGTTGCAATACGAACGCAAGCCGATTTTCTCCTGGAGGCAGGGTGACTTCAGGTAGGAGGTCCTGGAAGGAAGGCGAAGCCTAGTGTTTTCCTCAATGCAGCTCAGACTAGGGAATGTGTGCGCGATTTCCACAGCAAGTTGGAACTTGCCAAAACGGAGCTCGTCAACCTGTGCGATTGCTGTTCGATCAAGATCTCCTAAGAAAGACTGCAGTGTGTTGCCCATGACTCAGCAGGCACAGAGGAACTCCGAGGGACATATGGGCCACGTTGTTGCTCAGCAGGCCTACAGGAGTGTGGAGGATCTCAGTGATCTTGGAACGAAAAGGATGCTCACCCGAGGGGCCTAGGAGTGCTGAAAAGTGTACTTCCTTTAAAATAAAGCAGAACAGCGACTAAGAGCTCATGGAAAGAGCTGCATGCCTCCCTTTCTGTCTGGCTACTCAGGGCCTTACCTCGAGGCAGGGACTCACGTTGAGATTCCCTTTAGCTCTAGAGCATGGCAAGATGAGTCCCACCCCGGATAATGAAGCACCCTGTGTAGCCAGAGAAAACTCATTTTCTACCCAGACCAATGCCTACAATAGCCAGGGTCCTGTCAACAGCAGAGAATTCAGGGAGCTTCAAGGCAGCATGAATGGAGCTTTCAAAATGGATAAGCAAGTCTACTACCAACATGCCCACATTTCCCTAGGCACAAACAGCATACATCCCTGTGGTTTCACACAACTCAAAAGAGACACAGATTACACACTGAATCAAATTCTCGTGGCAGGGTGTTCTGCATCTAGTGAACTGCCTCAACCAAGGAACGCCCTAGCTAGGCCTCTGGGCTCGTGCCTATTCAAAAGCTTGCAGTGCTATAGGAAGAACTGTGCTTTAGTTGCAATAGGAAGCAAGGCGTCGTTCTCCTGGAGGCAGGGTGACTTCAGGTAGGAGTTCCTGGAAGGAAGGGGAAGCCTAGTGTTTTTCTCAGTGCAGCTCAGACTAGGGAATGTGTGCGACTTCCACAGCAAGTCGGAACTTGCCAGAACGGTGCTCGTGAACCTGTGCGAGTGCTGTGAAACCAAGATATGCCAAGAAAGAGTGCAGTGTGTTGCCCATGACTCAGCAGACACAGAGGACCTCCGAGGGACCTAAGGGCCTCGTTGTTGCTCAGCAAGCCAACAGGGGTGTGGAGGTACTCAGTGATCTTGGTACTAAAATGAGGCTGCCCCGAGGGTCCTAGGAGTGCTGAAAAGGCTACTTCCTTTAATATAAAGGAGAACAGCGACTAAGAGCTCATGGAAAGAGCTGCATGCCTCCCTTTCTGCATGGCTACTCAGGGCCTTACCTCGAGGCAAGGACTGACGTTGAGATTCCTTATAGCTCTAGAGCATGGCAAGATGAGTCCCAGCCCTGGGTATGAAGCACACTGGGTAGCCAGAGAAAACTCATTTTCTCCCCAGACCAATGCCTACAATAGCCAGGGGCCTGTCCACAGCAGAGAATTTCAGGGAGCTTCACGGCAGCAAGAATGGAGGTTTCCAAATGGGAAACAAGGCTATTACCATCATATACCCCCATTTCCGTGGGCACAGGCAGCATACATCTCTGTGGTTTCTAACAAGTCAAAAGAGACCCAGAGTACACACTGGTTGCTTCCCTGAATCAACTTCTCGAGGCAGGGTGTTCTACCTCTAGTGAACGGCCTCACCAGGGAAAGCCCTAGCTAGGCCTCTGGGCCCTTGCCTATTCAAAAGCCTGCAGTGCTACAGGAGAAACTGTGCTTCAGTTGCAATAGGAACGCAGCCGTCTTTCTCCTGGAGGCAGGGTGACTTCAGGTAGGAGGTCCTGGATGGAAGGAGAAGCCTAGTGTTTTTCTCTGTGCAGCTCAGACTAGGGAATGAGTGTGACTTCCACGGCATGTTGGAACTTGCTAGAACGGTGCTCGTCAATCTGTGCGATTGCTGGCTAAATCCAGATGTCCCAATAAGAGTGCACTGTGTAGCCCTTCACTCGGCATACACACTGTGAGTCGGAAAGCTCCTGGCCTGGATAGTGCTTAGAATGGCCAGGTGAGACTGAGGGTACTCGGTGTTCTTGCAGGGAATAAGTTTACCAGACGAGGCACCTAGGTGTCCTAAAAAGCCTACTGGCGTTCAAATGCTGCAGAGCAGCGACTACGGCCTCATGGAAACTGCTACACGCCTCTGCCTGTGCATAGCATTTCAGGGCCTTACCTCGAGGCAAATTCTCACGTTGCTTGCCCTGTGAGCGGCACAGCATGTTAGGATGCTGTATTTCTCCTTGACTAGAGTGACTTCAGGAACGAGGTCCTCGATCAATTCTAAGCAGAGTGTTTCCTCAGAGCAGCTCAGACGAGGGCAATGTCGAAGACTTCCAGGGCATGTTGGACTGCCTAGAAATGTGGTTCTGATGCTGTTCGAGGGTTCTGGAAATGTAGCTCTCCTGAAGTAACGTATAGTGTGTTGCCCGAGACTCGGCAGACACAGAGGGCCTCCGAGGGACGTATGGGACTCAATGCTGCTCAGCAGGCCCACAGGGGTGTGGAGGGAGTCAGTGATCTTGGAAGCAAAATGATGCTCACCCGAGAGACCTAGGAGTCCTGAAAAGGGTCCTTCCTTTAATATAAAGCAGAACCTCCACTAAGAGCTCATGGAAAGAGCTGCATGCCTCCCTTTCTGCAGGGCTACTCAGGGCCTTACCTCGAGGCGAGGACTCACGTGGAGATTCCCTTTGGCTCTAGAGCATGGCAAGGTGAGCCCCACCCCGGCCAGTGAAGCTCCGCGTGTAGCCAGGGAAAACTCATTTTCTTCCCAGACCCATGGCTACAGTGGTCACGGGGCGGTCAACAGCAGAGAATTTCAGGGAGCTTCACGGCAGCAAGAATGGAGGTTTCCAAAGAGAAAAGCAAGGCTAGTACCATCACGACCCCATTTCCATGTGCACAGGCAGCATCCAAAACTCTGGTTTCTCACAAGACAAAAGAGACACAGCGTACCCACTAGTTCCTTCCCTGAAGCAACTTCTCGAGGCACGGCGTTCTGCATCTAGTGCACGGCCTCAACCAAGGAACGCCCTAGTTAGGCCTCGGGGCCGGTGCCTCTTCAAAAGCCTGCAGTGCTAGAGGAAAAACTCTGCTTTAGTTGCAATACGAACGCAAGCCGATTTCCTCCTGGAGGCAGGGTGACTTCAGGTAGGAGGTCCTGGAAGGAAGGCGAAGCCTAGTGTTTTCCTCAATGCAGCTCAGACTAGGGAATGTGTGCGCGATTTCCACAGCAAGTTGGAACTTGCCAAAACGGAGCTCGTCAACCTGTGCGAGTGCTGTTCGATCAAGATCTCCTAAGAAAGACTGCAGTGTGTTGCCCATGACTCAGCAGGCACAGAGGAACTCCGAGGGACATATGGGCCACGTTGTTGCTCAGCAGGCCTACAGGAGTGTGGAGGATCTCAGTGATCTTGGAACGAAAAGGATGCTCACCCGAGGGGCCTAGGAGTGCTGAAAAGTGTACTTCCTTTAAAATAAAGCAGAACAGCGACTAAGAGCTCATGGAAAGAGCTGCATGCCTCCCTTTCTGTCTGGCTACTCAGGGCCTTACCTCGAGGCAGGGACTCACGTTGAGATTCCCTTTAGCTCTAGAGCATGGCAAGATGAGTCCCACCCCGGATAATGAAGCACCCTGTGTAGCCAGAGAAAAGTCATTTTCTTCCCAGACCAATGCCTACAATAGCCAGGGTCCTGTCAACAGCAGAGAATTCAGGGAGCTTCAAGGCAGCATGAATGGAGCTTTCAAAATGGATAAGCAAGTCTACTACCAACATGCCCACATTTCCCTAGGCACAAACAGCATACATCCCTGTGGTTTCACACAACTCAAAAGAGACACAGATTACACACTGCTTCCTTCCCTGAATCAAATTCTCGTGGCAGGGTGTTCTGCATCTAGTGAACTGCCTCAACCAAGGAACGCCCTAGCTAGGCCTCTGGGCTCGTGCCTATTCAAAAGCTTGCAGTGCTATAGGAAGAACTGTGCTTTAGTTGCAATAGGAAGCAAGGCGTCGTTCTCCTGGAGGCAGGGTGACTTCAGGTAGGAGTTCCTGGAAGGAAGGGGAAGCCTAGTGTTTTTCTCAGTGCAGCTCAGACTAGGGAATGTGTGCGACTTCCACAGCAAGTCGGAACTTGCCAGAACGGTGCTCGTGAACCTGTGCGAGTGCTGTGAAACCAAGATATCCCAAGAAAGAGTGCAGTGTGTTGCCCATGACTCAGCAGACACAGAGGACCTCCGAGGGACCTAAGGGCCTCGTTGTTGCTCAGCAAGCCAACAGGGGTGTGGAGGTACTCAGTGATCTTGGTACTAAAATGAGGCTGCCCCGAGGGTCCTAGGAGTGCTGAAAAGTCTACTTCCTTTAATATAAAGGAGAACAGCGACTAAGAGCTCATGGGAAGAGCTGCATGCCTCCCTTTCTGCATGGCTACTCAGGGCCTTACCTCGAGGCAAGGACTGACGTTGAGATTCCTTATAGCTCTAGAACATGGCAAGATGAGTCCCAGCCCTGGGTATGAAGCACACTGGGTAGCCAGAGAAAACTCATTTTCTCCCCAGACCAATGCCTACAATAGCCAGGGGCCTGTCCACAGCAGAGAATTTCAGGGAGCTTCACGGCAGCAAGAATGGAGGTTTCCAAATGGGAAACAAGGCTATTACCATCATATACCCCCATTTCCGTGGGCACAGGCAGCATACATCTCTGTGGTTTCTAACAAGTCAAAAGAGACCCAGAGTACACACTGGTTGCTTCCCTGAATCAACTTCTCGAGGCAGGGTGTTCTACCTCTAGTGAACGGCCTCACCAGGGAAAGCCCTAGCTAGGCCTCTGGGCCCTTGCCTATTCAAAAGCCTGCAGTGCTACAGGAGAAACTGTGCTTCCGTTGCAATAGGAACGCAGCCGTCTTTCTCCTGGAGGCAGGGTGACTTCAGGTAGGAGGTCCTGGATGGAAGGAGAAGCCTAGTGTTTTTCTCTGTGCAGCTCAGACTAGGGAATGAGTGTGACTTCCACGGCATGTTGGAACTTGCTAGAACGGTGCTCGTCAATCTGTGCGATTGCTGGCTAAATCCAGATGTCCCAATAAGAGTGCACTGTGTAGCCCTTCACTCGGCATACACACTGTGAGTCGGAAAGCTCCTGGCCTGGATAGTGCTTAGAATGGCCAGGTGAGACTGAGGGTACTCGGTGTTCTTGCAGGGAATAAGTTTACCAGACGAGGCACCTAGGTGTCCTAAAAAGCCTACTGGCGTTCAAATGCTGCAGAGCAGCGACTACGGCCTCATGGAAACTGCTACACGCCTCTGCCTGTGCATAGCATTTCAGGGCCTTACCTCGAGGCAAATTCTCACGTTGCTTGCCCTGTGAGCGGCACAGCATGATAGGATGCTGTATTTCTCCTTGACTAGAGTGACTTCAGGAACGAGGTCCTCGATCAATTCTAAGCAGAGTGTTTCCTCAGAGCAGCTCAGACGAGGGCAATGTCGAAGACTTCCAGGGCATGTTGGACTGCCTAGAAATGTGGTTCTGATGCTGTTCGAGGGTTCTGGAAATGTAGCTCTCCTGAAGTAACGTAGAGTGTGTTGCCCGAGACTCGGCAGACACAGAGGGCCTCCGAGGGACGTATGGGACTCAATGCTGCTCAGCAGGCCCACAGGGGTGTGGAGGGAGTCAGTGATCTTGGAAGCAAAATGATGCTCACCCGAGAGACCTAGGAGTCCTGAAAAGGGTCCTTCCTTTAATATAAAGCAGAACCTCCACTAAGAGCTCATGGAAAGAGCTGCATGCCTCCCTTTCTGCAGGGCTACTCAGGGCCTTACCTCGAGGCGAGGACTCACGTGGAGATTCCCTTTGGCTCTAGAGCTTGGCAAGGTGAGCCACACCCCGGCCAGTGAAGCTCCGCGTGTAGCCAGAGAAAACTCATTTTCTTCCCAGACCCATGGCTACAGTGGTCACGGGGCGGTCAACAGCAGAGAATTTCAGGGAGCTTCACGGCAGCAAGAATGGAGGTTTCCCAAGAGAAAAGCAAGGCTAGTACCATCACGACCCCATTTCCATGTGCACAGGCAGCATCCAAAACTCTGGTTTCTCACAAGACAAAAGAGACACAGCGTACCCACTAGTTCCTTCCCTGAAGCAACTTCTCGAGGCACGGCATTCTGCATCTAGTGCACGGCCTCAACCAAGGAACGCCCTAGTTAGGCCTCGGGGCCGGTGCCTCTTCAAAAGCCTGCAGTGCTAGAGGAAAAACTCTGCTTTAGTTGCAATACGAACGCAAGCCGATTTCCTCCTGGAGGCAGGGTGACTTCAGGTAGGAGGTCCTGGAAGGAAGGCGAAGCCTAGTGTTTTCCTCAATGCAGCTCAGACTAGGGAATGTGTGCGCGATTTCCACAGCAAGTTGGAACTTGCCAAAACGGAGCTCGTCAACCTGTGCGAGTGCTGTTCGATCAAGATCTCCTAAGAAAGACTGCAGTGTGTTGCCCATGACTCAGCAGGCACAGAGGAACTCCGAGGGACATATGGGCCACGTTGTTGCTCAGCAGGCCTACAGGAGTGTGGAGGATCTCAGTGATCTTGGAACGAAAAGGATGCTCACCCGAGGGGCCTAGGAGTGCTGAAAAGTGTACTTCCTTTAAAATAAAGCAGAACAGCGACTAAGAGCTCATGGAAAGAGCTGCATGCCTCCCTTTCTGTCTGGCTACTCAGGGCCTTACCTCGAGGCAGGGACTCACGTTGAGATTCCCTTTAGCTCTAGAGCATGGCAAGATGAGTCCCACCCCGGATAATGAAGCACCCTGTGTAGCCAGAGAAAACTCATTTTCTACCCAGACCAATGCCTACAATAGCCAGGGTCCTGTCAACAGCAGAGAATTCAGGGAGCTTCAAGGCAGCATGAATGGAGCTTTCAAAATGGATAAGCAAGTCTACTACCAACATGCCCACATTTCCCTAGGCACAAACAGCATACATCCCTGTGGTTTCACACAACTCAAAAGAGACACAGATTACACACTGAATCAAATTCTCGTGGCAGGGTGTTCTGCATCTAGTGAACTGCCTCAACCAAGGAACGCCCTAGCTAGGCCTCTGGGCTCGTGCCTATTCAAAAGCTTGCAGTGCTATAGGAAGAACTGTGCTTTAGTTGCAATAGGAAGCAAGGCGTCGTTCTCCTGGAGGCAGGGTGACTTCAGGTAGGAGTTCCTGGAAGGAAGGGGAAGCCTAGTGTTTTTCTCAGTGCAGCTCAGACTAGGGAATGTGTGCGACTTCCACAGCAAGTCGGAACTTGCCAGAACGGTGCTCGTGAACCTGTGCGAGTGCTGTGAAACCAAGATATGCCAAGAAAGAGTGCAGTGTGTTGCCCATGACTCAGCAGACACAGAGGACCTCCGAGGGACCTAAGGGCCTCGTTGTTGCTCAGCAAGCCAACAGGGGTGTGGAGGTACTCAGTGATCTTGGTACTAAAATGAGGCTGCCCCGAGGGTCCTAGGAGTGCTGAAAAGGCTACTTCCTTTAATATAAAGGAGAACAGCGACTAAGAGCTCATGGAAAGAGCTGCATGCCTCCCTTTCTGCATGGCTACTCAGGGCCTTACCTCGAGGCAAGGACTGACGTTGAGATTCCTTATAGCTCTAGAGCATGGCAAGATGAGTCCCAGCCCTGGGTATGAAGCACACTGGGTAGCCAGAGAAAACTCATTTTCTCCCCAGACCAATGCCTACAATAGCCAGGGGCCTGTCCACAGCAGAGAATTTCAGGGAGCTTCACGGCAGCAAGAATGGAGGTTTCCAAATGGGAAACAAGGCTATTACCATCATATACCCCCATTTCCGTGGGCACAGGCAGCATACATCTCTGTGGTTTCTAACAAGTCAAAAGAGACCCAGAGTACACACTGGTTGCTTCCCTGAATCAACTTCTCGAGGCAGGGTGTTCTACCTCTAGTGAACGGCCTCACCAGGGAAAGCCCTAGCTAGGCCTCTGGGCCCTTGCCTATTCAAAAGCCTGCAGTGCTACAGGAGAAACTGTGCTTCAGTTGCAATAGGAACGCAGCCGTCTTTCTCCTGGAGGCAGGGTGACTTCAGGTAGGAGGTCCTGGATGGAAGGAGAAGCCTAGTGTTTTTCTCTGTGCAGCTCAGACTAGGGAATGAGTGTGACTTCCACGGCATGTTGGAACTTGCTAGAACGGTGCTCGTCAATCTGTGCGATTGCTGGCTAAATCCAGATGTCCCAATAAGAGTGCACTGTGTAGCCCTTCACTCGGCATACACACTGTGAGTCGGAAAGCTCCTGGCCTGGATAGTGCTTAGAATGGCCAGGTGAGACTGAGGGTACTCGGTGTTCTTGCAGGGAATAAGTTTACCAGACGAGGCACCTAGGTGTCCTAAAAAGCCTACTGGCGTTCAAATGCTGCAGAGCAGCGACTACGGCCTCATGGAAACTGCTACACGCCTCTGCCTGTGCATAGCATTTCAGGGCCTTACCTCGAGGCAAATTCTCACGTTGCTTGCCCTGTGAGCGGCACAGCATGTTAGGATGCTGTATTTCTCCTTGACTAGAGTGACTTCAGGAACGAGGTCCTCGATCAATTCTAAGCAGAGTGTTTCCTCAGAGCAGCTCAGACGAGGGCAATGTCGAAGACTTCCAGGGCATGTTGGACTGCCTAGAAATGTGGTTCTGATGCTGTTCGAGGGTTCTGGAAATGTAGCTCTCCTGAAGTAACGTATAGTGTGTTGCCCGAGACTCGGCAGACACAGAGGGCCTCCGAGGGACGTATGGGACTCAATGCTGCTCAGCAGGCCCACAGGGGTGTGGAGGGAGTCAGTGATCTTGGAAGCAAAATGATGCTCACCCGAGAGACCTAGGAGTCCTGAAAAGGGTCCTTCCTTTAATATAAAGCAGAACCTCCACTAAGAGCTCATGGAAAGAGCTGCATGCCTCCCTTTCTGCAGGGCTACTCAGGGCCTTACCTCGAGGCGAGGACTCACGTGGAGATTCCCTTTGGCTCTAGAGCATGGCAAGGTGAGCCCCACCCCGGCCAGTGAAGCTCCGCGTGTAGCCAGAGAAAACTCATTTTCTTCCCAGACCCATGGCTACAGTGGTCACGGGGCGGTCAACAGCAGAGAATTTCAGGGAGCTTCACGGCAGCAAGAATGGAGGTTTCCAAAGAGAAAAGCAAGGCTAGTACCATCACGACCCCATTTCCATGTGCACAGGCAGCATCCAAAACTCTGGTTTCTCACAAGACAAAAGAGACACAGCGTACCCACTAGTTCCTTCCCTGAAGCAACTTCTCGAGGCACGGCGTTCTGCATCTAGTGCACGGCCTCAACCAAGGAACGCCCTAGTTAGGCCTCGGGGCCGGTGCCTCTTCAAAAGCCTGCAGTGCTAGAGGAAAAACTCTGCTTTAGTTGCAATACGAACGCAAGCCGATTTCCTCCTGGAGGCAGGGTGACTTCAGGTAGGAGGTCCTGGATGGAAGGCGAAGCCTAGTGTTTTCCTCAATGCAGCTCAGACTAGGGAATGTGTGCGCGATTTCCACAGCAAGTTGGAACTTGCCAAAACGGAGCTCGTCAACCTGTGCGAGTGCTGTTCGATCAAGATCTCCTAAGAAAGACTGCAGTGTGTTGCCCATGACTCAGCAGGCACAGAGGAACTCCGAGGGACATATGGGCCACGTTGTTGCTCAGCAGGCCTACAGGAGTGTGGAGGATCTCAGTGATCTTGGAACGAAAAGGATGCTCACCCGAGGGGCCTAGGAGTGCTGAAAAGTGTACTTCCTTTAAAATAAAGCAGAACAGCGACTAAGAGCTCATGGAAAGAGCTGCATGCCTCCCTTTCTGTCTGGCTACTCAGGGCCTTACCTCGAGGCAGGGACTCACGTTGAGATTCCCTTTAGCTCTAGAGCATGGCAAGATGAGTCCCACCCCGGATAATGAAGCACCCTGTGTAGCCAGAGAAAAGTCATTTTCTTCCCAGACCAATGCCTACAATAGCCAGGGTCCTGTCAACAGCAGAGAATTCAGGGAGCTTCAAGGCAGCATGAATGGAGCTTTCAAAATGGATAAGCAAGTCTACTACCAACATGCCCACATTTCCCTAGGCACAAACAGCATACATCCCTGTGGTTTCACACAACTCAAAAGAGACACAGATTACACACTGCTTCCTTCCCTGAATCAAATTCTCGTGGCAGGGTGTTCTGCATCTAGTGAACTGCCTCAACCAAGGAACGCCCTAGCTAGGCCTCTGGGCTCGTGCCTATTCAAAAGCTTGCAGTGCTATAGGAAGAACTGTGCTTTAGTTGCAATAGGAAGCAAGGCGTCGTTCTCCTGGAGGCAGGGTGACTTCAGGTAGGAGTTCCTGGAAGGAAGGGGAAGCCTAGTGTTTTTCTCAGTGCAGCTCAGACTAGGGAATGTGTGCGACTTCCACAGCAAGTCGGAACTTGCCAGAACGGTGCTCGTGAACCTGTGCGAGTGCTGTGAAACCAAGATATCCCAAGAAAGAGTGCAGTGTGTTGCCCATGACTCAGCAGACACAGAGGACCTCCGAGGGACCTAAGGGCCTCGTTGTTGCTCAGCAAGCCAACAGGGGTGTGGAGGTACTCAGTGATCTTGGTACTAAAATGAGGCTGCCCCGAGGGTCCTAGGAGTGCTGAAAAGTCTACTTCCTTTAATATAAAGGAGAACAGCGACTAAGAGCTCATGGGAAGAGCTGCATGCCTCCCTTTCTGCATGGCTACTCAGGGCCTTACCTCGAGGCAAGGACTGACGTTGAGATTCCTTATAGCTCTAGAGCATGGGAAGATGAGTCCCAGCCCTGGGTATGAAGCACACTGGGTAGCCAGAGAAAACTCATTTTCTCCCCAGACCAATGCCTACAATAGCCAGGGGCCTGTCCACAGCAGAGAATTTCAGGGAGCTTCACGGCAGCAAGAATGGAGGTTTCCAAATGGGAAACAAGGCTATTACCATCATATACCCCCATTTCCGTGGGCACAGGCAGCATACATCTCTGTGGTTTCTAACAAGTCAAAAGAGACCCAGAGTACACACTGGTTGCTTCCCTGAATCAACTTCTCGAGGCAGGGTGTTCTACCTCTAGTGAACGGCCTCACCAGTGAAAGCCCTAGCTAGGCCTCTGGGCCCTTGCCTATTCAAAAGCCTGCAGTGCTACAGGAGAAACTGTGCTTCCGTTGCAATAGGAACGCAGCCGTCTTTCTCCTGGAGGCAGGGTGACTTCAGGTAGGAGGTCCTGGATGGAAGGAGAAGCCTAGTGTTTTTCTCTGTGCAGCTCAGACTAGGGAATGAGTGTGACTTCCACGGCATGTTGGAACTTGCTAGAACGGTGCTCGTCAATCTGTGCGATTGCTGGCTAAATCCAGATGTCCCAATAAGAGTGCACTGTGTAGCCCTTCACTCGGCATACACACTGTGAGTCGGAAAGCTCCTGGCCTGGATAGTGCTTAGAATGGCCAGGTGAGACTGAGGGTACTCGGTGTTCTTGCAGGGAATAAGTTTACCAGACGAGGCACCTAGGTGTCCTAAAAAGCCTACTGGCGTTCAAATGCTGCAGAGCAGCGACTACGGCCTCATGAAAACTGCTACACGCCTCTGCCTGTGCATAGCATTTCAGGGCCTTACCTCGAGGCAAATTCTCACGTTGCTTGCCCTGTGAGCGGCACAGCATGATAGGATGCTGTATTTCTCCTTGACTAGAGTGACTTCAGGAACGAGGTCCTCGATCAATTCTAAGCAGAGTGTTTCCTCAGAGCAGCTCAGACGAGGGCAATGTCGAAGACTTCCAGGGCATGTTGGACTGCCTAGAAATGTGGTTCTGATGCTGTTCGAGGGTTCTGGAAATGTAGCTCTCCTGAAGTAACGTAGAGTGTGTTGCCCGAGACTCGGCAGACACAGAGGGCCTCCGAGGGACGTATGGGACTCAATGCTGCTCAGCAGGCCCACAGGGGTGTGGAGGGAGTCAGTGATCTTGGAAGCAAAATGATGCTCACCCGAGAGACCTAGGAGTCCTGAAAAGGGTCCTTCCTTTAATATAAAGCAGAACCTCCACTAAGAGCTCATGGAAAGAGCTGCATGCCTCCCTTTCTGCAGGGCTACTCAGGGCCTTACCTCGAGGCGAGGACTCACGTGGAGATTCCCTTTGGCTCTAGAGCTTGGCAAGGTGAGCCACACCCCGGCCAGTGAAGCTCCGCGTGTAGCCAGAGAAAACTCATTTTCTTCCCAGACCCATGGCTACAGTGGTCACGGGGCGGTCAACAGCAGAGAATTTCAGGGAGCTTCACGGCAGCAAGAATGGAGGTTTCCCAAGAGAAAAGCAAGGCTAGTACCATCACGACCCCATTTCCATGTGCACAGGCAGCATCCAAAACTCTGGTTTCTCACAAGACAAAAGAGACACAGCGTACCCACTAGTTCCTTCCCTGAAGCAACTTCTCGAGGCACGGCGTTCTGCATCTAGTGCACGGCCTCAACCAAGGAACGCCCTAGTTAGGCCTCGGGGCCGGTGCCTCTTCAAAAGCCTGCAGTGCTAGAGGAAAAACTCTGCTTTAGTTGCAATACGAACGCAAGCCGATTTCCTCCTGGAGGCAGGGTGACTTCAGGTAGGAGGTCCTGGAAGGAAGGCGAAGCCTAGTGTTTTCCTCAATGCAGCTCAGACTAGGGAATGTGTGCGCGATTTCCACAGCAAGTTGGAACTTGCCAAAACGGAGCTCGTCAACCTGTGCGAGTGCTGTTCGATCAAGATCTCCTAAGAAAGACTGCAGTGTGTTGCCGATGACTCAGCAGGCACAGAGGAACTCCGAGGGACATATGGGCCACGTTGTTGCTCAGCAGGCCTACAGGAGTGTGGAGGATCTCAGTGATCTTGGAACGAAAAGGATGCTCACCCGAGGGGCCTAGGAGTGCTGAAAAGTGTACTTCCTTTAAAATAAAGCAGAACAGCGACTAAGAGCTCATGGAAAGAGCTGCATGCCTCCCTTTCTGTCTGGCTACTCAGGGCCTTACCTCGAGGCAGGGACTCACGTTGAGATTCCCTTTAGCTCTAGAGCATGGCAAGAAGAGTCCCACCCCGGATAATGAAGCACCCTGTGTAGCCAGAGAAAACTCATTTTCTTCCCAGACCAATGCCTACAATAGCCAGGGTCCTGTCAACAGCAGAGAATTCAGGGAGCTTCAAGGCAGCATGAATGGAGCTTTCAAAATGGATAAGCAAGTCTACTACCAACATGCCCACATTTCCCTAGGCACAAACAGCATACATCCCTGTGGTTTCACACAACTCAAAAGAGACACAGATTACACACTGCTTCCTTCCCTGAATCAAATTCTCGTGGCAGGGTGTTCTGCATCTAGTGAACTGCCTCAACCAAGGAACGCCCTAGCTAGGCCTCTGGGCTCGTGCCTATTCAAAAGCTTGCAGTGCTATAGGAAGAACTGTGCTTTAGTTGCAATAGGAAGCAAGGCGTCGTTCTCCTGGAGGCAGGGTGACTTCAGGTAGGAGTTCCTGGAAGGAAGGGGAAGCCTAGTGTTTTTCTCAGTGCAGCTCAGACTAGGGAATGTGTGCGACTTCCACAGCAAGTCGGAACTTGCCAGAACGGTGCTCGTGAACCTGTGCGAGTGCTGTGAAACCAAGATATCCCAAGAAAGAGTGCAGTGTGTTGCCCATGACTCAGCAGACACAGAGGACCTCCGAGGGACCTAAGGGCCTCGTTGTTGCTCAGCAAGCCAACAGGGGTGTGGAGGTACTCAGTGATCTTGGTACTAAAATGAGGCTGCCCCGAGGGTCCTAGGAGTGCTGAAAAGGCTACTTCCTTTAATATAAAGGAGAACAGCGACTAAGAGCTCATGGAAAGAGCTGCATGCCTCCCTTTCTGCATGGCTACTCAGGGCCTTACCTCGAGGCAAGGACTGACGTTGAGATTCCTTATAGCTCTAGAGCATGGCAAGATGAGTCCCAGCCCTGGGTATGAAGCACACTGGGTAGCCAGAGAAAACTCATTTTCTCCCCAGACCAATGCCTACAATAGCCAGGGGCCTGTCCACAGCAGAGAATTTCAGGGAGTTTCACGGCAGCAAGAATGGAGGTTTCCAAATGGGAAACAAGGCTATTACCATCATACCCCCATTTCCGTGGGCACAGGCAGCATACATCTCTGTGGTTTCTAACAAGTCAAAAGAGACACAGAGTACACACTGGTTGCTTCCCTGAATCAACTTCTCGAGGCAGGGTGTTCTACCTCTAGTGAACGGCCTCACCAGGGAAAGTCTTAGCTAGGCATCTGGGCCCTTGCCTATTCAAAAGCCTGCAGTGCTACAGGAGAAACTGTGCTTCAGTTGCAATAGGAACGCAGCCGTCTTTCTCCTGGAGGCAGGGTGACTTCAGGTAGGAGGTCCTGGATGGAAGGAGAAGCCTAGTGTTTTTCTCTGTGCAGCTCAGACTAGGGAATGAGTGTGACTTCCACGGCATGTTGGAACTTGCCAGAACGGTGCTCGTCAATCTGTGCGATTGCTGGCTAAATCCAGATGTCCCAATAAGAGTGCACTGTGTAGCCCTTCACTCGGCATACACACTGTGAGTCGGAAAGCTCCTGGCCTGGATATTGCTTAGAATGGCCAGGTGAGACTGAGGGTACTCGGTGTTCTTGCAGGGAATAAGTTTACCAGACGAGGCACCGAGGTGTCCTAAAAAGCCTACTGGCGTTCAAATGCTGCAGAGCAGCGACTACGGCCTCATGGAAACTGCTACACGCCTCTGCTTGTGCATAGCATTTCAGGGCCTTACCTCGAGGCAAGTTCTCACGTTGCTTGCCCTGTGAGCGACACAGCATGTTAGGATGCTGTATTTCTCCTTGAATAGAGTGACTTCAGGAGCGAGGTCCTCGATCAATTCTAAGCAGAGTGTTTCCTCAGAGCAGCTCAGACGAGGGCAATGTCGAAGACTTCCAGGGCATGTTGGACTGCCTAGAAATGTGGTTCTGATGCTGTTCGAGGGTTCTGGAAATGTAGCTCTCCTGAAGTAACGTAGAGTGTGTTGCCCGAGACTCGGCAGACACAGAGGGCCTCCGAGGGACGTATGGGACTCAATGCTGCTCAGCAGGCCCACAGGGGTGTGGAGGGAGTCAGTGATCTTGGAAGCAAATGATGCTCACCCGAGGGGCCTAGGAGTCCTGAAAAGGGTCCTTCCTTTAATATAAAGCAGAACCTCCACTAAGAGCTCATGGAAAGAGCTGCATGCCTCCCTTTCTGCAGGGCTACTCAGGGCCTTACCTCGAGGCAAGGACTCACGTGGAGATTCCCTTTGGCTCTAGAGCATGGCAAGGTGAGCCCCACCCCGGCCAGTGAAGCTCCGTGTGTAGCCAGAGAAAACTCATTTTCTTCCCACACCCATGCCTACAGTGGTCACGGGGCGGTCAACAGCAGAGAATTTCAGGGAGCTTCACGACAGCAAGAATGGAGCTTTCCAAATGGAAAGCAAGGCTAGTACCATCATGCCCCCATTTCCGTGGGCAGAGGCAGCATACATCTCTGTGGTTTCTAACAAGTCAAAAGAGACACAGACTACACACTGGTTGCTTCCCTCAATCAACTTCTCGAGGCAGGGTGTTTTGCATCTAGTGAACGGCCTCACCAAGCCTCTGGGCCCATGCCGCTTCAAAAGCCTGCAGCGCTACAGGAAAAACTGTGCTTTAGTTGCAATAGGAACGCAAGCCGTCTTTCTCCTGGAGGCAGGGTGACTTCAGGTAGGAGGTCCTGGATGGAAGGAGATGCCTAGTGTTTTTCTCTGTGCAGCTCAGACTAGGGAATGAGTGCGACTTCCACGTCCTGTTGGAACTTGCTAGAACGTGGCTCTTGAACCTGTGCGAGTGCTGTGAATCAAGATATCACAAGAAAGAGTGCAGGGTGTTGCCCATGACTCAGCAGACACAGAGGACCTCCGAGGGACCAATGGGCCTCGTTGTTGCTCAGCAGGCCTACAGGGGTGTGGAGGTACTCAGAGATATTGGAATAAAATGATGCTCACCCCAGGGGCCTAGGAGTCCTGAAAAGGGTACTTCCTTTAAAGTGAAGCAGAACAGCGACTAAGAGCTCATGGAAAGAGCTCCATGCCTCCCTTTCGGCATGGCTACTCAGGGCCTTACCTCGAGGCAAGGACTCACGTTGAGATTTCCTTGAGCTGTAGAGCATGGCATGATGAGTTCCACCCGGGCCACTGAAGCTCCGTGTGTAGCCAGAGAAAACTCATTTTCTTCCCAGACCCATGGCTACAGTGGGTCGAGGCCTGTCAACAGCAGAGAATTTCAGGGAGCTTCACGGCAGCAAGAATGGAGGTTTCCAAAGAGAAAAGCAAGGCTAGTACCGTCACGACCCCATTTCCATGTGCACAGGCAGCATACAAAACTCTGGTTTCTCACAAGACAAAAGAGACACAGCGTACCCACTAGTTCCTTCCCTGAAGCAACTTCTCGAGGCACGGGGTTCTGCATCTAGTGCACGGCCTCAACCAAGGAACGCCCTAGTTAGGCCAAGGGGCCGGTGCCTCTTCAAAAGCCTGCAGTGCTAGAGGAAAAACTCTGCTTTAGTTGCAATACGAACGCAAGCCGATTTTCTCCTGGAGGCAGGGTGACTTCAGGTAGGAGGTCCTGGAAGGAAGGCGAAGCCTAGTGTTTTCCTCAATGCAGCCCAGACTAGGGAATGTGTGCGCGATTTCCACAGCAAGTTGGAACTTGCCAAAACGGTGATCGTCAACCTGTGCGAGTGTTGTTCAATCAAGATATCCTAAGAAAGACTGCAGTGTGTTGCCCATGACTCAGCAGACACAGAGGAGCTCCGAGGGACATATGGGCCACTTTGTTGCTCAGCAGGCCTACAGGAGTGTGGAGGATTTCAGTAAATCTTGGAACGAAAATGATGCTCACCCGAGGGGCCTAGGAGTGCTGAAAAGTGTACTTCCTTTAAAATAAAGCAGAACAGCGACTAAGAGCTCATGGAAAGAGCTGCATGCCTCCCTTTCTGTCTGGCTACTCAGGGCCTTACCTCGAGGCAAGGACTCACGTTGAGATTCCCTTTAGCTCTAGAGCATGGCAAGATGAGTCCCACCCCGGATAATGAAGCACCCTCTGTAGCCAGAGAAAACTCATTTTCTTCCCAGACCAATGCCTACAATAGCCAGGGTCCTGTCAACAGCAGAGAATTCAGGGAGCTTCAAGGCAGCATGATTGGAGCTTTCAAAATGGATAAGCAAGGCTACTACCAACATGCCCACATTTCCCTAGGCACAAACAGCATACATCCCTGTGGTTTCACACAACTCAAAAGAGACACAGATTACACACTGGTTCCTTCCCTGAATCAAATTCTCGTGGCAGGGTGTTCTGCATCTAGTGAACTGCCTCAACCAAGGAACGCCCTAGCTAGGCCTCTGGGCTCGTGCCTATTCAAAAGCTTGCAGTGCTATAGGAAAAACTGTGCTTTAGTTGCAATAGGAAGCAAGGCGTCTTTCTCCTGGAGGCAGGGTGACTTCAGGTAGGAGTTCCTGGAAGGAAGGGGAAGCCTAGTGTTTTTCTCAGTGCAGCTCAGACTAGGGAATGTGTGCGACTTCCACAGCAAGTTGGAACTTGCCAAAACGGTGCTCGTGAACCTGTGCGAGTGCTGTGAAACCAAGATATCCCAAGAAAGAGTGCAGTGTGTTGCCCATGACTCAGCAGACACAGAGGACCTCCGAGGGACCTATGGGCCTCGTTGTTGCTCAGCAAGCCAACAGGGGTGTGGAGGTACTCAGTGATCTTGGTACTAAAATGAGGCTGCCCCGAGGGTCCTAGGAGTGCTGAAAAGGCTACTTCCTTTAATATAAAGGAGAACAGCGACTAAGAGCTCATGGAAAGAGCTGCATGCCTCCCTTTCTGCATGGCTACTCAGGGCCTTACCTCGAGGCAAGGACTGACGTTGAGATTCCTTATAGCTCTAGAGCATGGCAAGATGAGTCCCAGCCCTGGGTATGAAGCACACTGGGTAGCCAGAGAAAACTCATTTTCTCCCCAGACCAATGCCTACAATAGCCAGGGGCCTGTCCACAGCAGAGAATTTCAGGGAGCTTCACGGCAGCAAGAATGGAGGTTTCCAAATGGGAAACAAGGCTATTACCATCATACCCCCATTTCCGTGGGCACAGGCAGCATACATCTCTGTGGTTTCTAACAAGTCAAAAGAGACACAGAGTACACACTGGTTGCTTCCCTGAATCAACTTCTCGAGGCAGGGTGTTCTACCTCTAGTGAACGGCCTCACCAGGGAAAGTCTTAGCTAGGCCTCTGGGCCCTTGCCTATTCAAAAGCCTGCAGTGCTACAGGAGAAACTGTGCTTCAGTTGCAATAGGAACGCAGCCGTCTTTCTCCTGGAGGCAGGGTGACTTCAGGTAGGAGGTCCTGGATGGAAGGAGAAGCCTAGTGTTTTCTCTGTGCAGCTCAGACTAGGGAATGAGTGTGACTTCCACGGCATGTTGGAACTTGCCAGAACGGTGCTCGTCAATCTGTGCGATTGCTGGCTAAATCCAGATGTCCCAATAAGAGTGCACTGTGTAGCCCTTCACTCGGCATACACACTGTGAGTCGGAAAGCTCCTGGCCTGGATATTGCTTAGAATGGCCAGGTGAGACTGAGGGTACTCGGTGTTCTTGCAGGGAATAAGTTTACCAGACGAGGCACCTAGGTGTCCTAAAAAGCCTACTGGCGTTCAAATGCTGCAGAGCAGCGACTACGGCCTCATGGAAACTGCTACACGCCTCTGCTTGTGCATAGCATTTCAGGGCCTTACCTCGAGGCAAGTTCTCACGTTGCTTGCCCTGTGAGCGACACAGCATGTTAGGATGCTGTATTTCTCCTTGAATAGAGTGACTTCAGGAGCGAGGTCCTCGATCAATTCTAAGCAGAGTGTTTCCTCAGAGCAGCTCAGATGAGGGCAATGTCGAAGACTTCCAGGGCATGTTGGACTGCCTAGAAATGTGGTTCTGATGCTGTTCGAGGGTTCTGGAAATGTAGCTCTCCTGAAGTAACGTAGAGTGTGTTGCCCGAGACTCGGCAGACACAGAGGGCCTCCGAGGGACGTATGGGACTCAATGCTGCTCAGCAGGCCCACAGGGGTGTGGAGGGAGTCAGTGATCTTGGAAGCAAAATGATGCTCACCCGAGGGGCCTAGGAGTCCTGAAAAGGGTCCTTCCTTTAATATAAAGCAGAACCTCCACAAGAGCTCATGGAAAGAGCTGCATGCCTCCCTTTCTGCAGGGCTACTCAGGGCCTTACCTCGAGGCAAGGACTCACGTGGAGATTCCCTTTGGCTCTAGAGCATGGCAAGGTGAGCCCCACCCCGGCCAGTGAAGCTCCGTGTGTAGCCAGAGAAAACTCATTTTCTTCCCACACCCATGCCTACAGTGGTCACGGGGCGGTCAACAGCAGAGAATTTCAGGGAGCTTCACGACAGCAAGAATGGAGCTTTCCAAATGGAAAGCAAGGCTAGTACCATCATGCCCCCATTTCCGTGGGCAGAGGCAGCATACATCTCTGTGGTTTCTAACAAGTCAAAAGAGACACAGACTACACACTGGTTGCTTCCCTCAATCAACTTCTCGAGGCAGGGTGTTTTGCATCTAGTGAACGGCCGCACCAAGGAATGCCCTAGCCAAGCCTCTGGGCCCATGCCGCTTCAAAAGCCTGCAGCGCTACAGGAAAAACTGTGCTTTAGTTGCAATAGGAACGCAAGCCGTCTTTCTCCTGGAGGCAGGGTGACTTCAGGTAGGAGGTCCTGGATGGAAGGAGATGCCTAGTGTTTTTCTCTGTGCAGCTGAGACCTGGGAATGAGTGCGACTTCCACGTCCTGTTGGAACTTGCTAGAACGTGGCTCTTGAACCTGTGCGAGTGCTGTGAATCAAGATATCACAAGAAAGAGTGCAGGGTGTTGCCCATGACTCAGCAGACACAGAGGACCTCCGAGGGACCAATGGGCCTCGTTGTTGCTCAGCAGGCCTACAGGGGTGTGGAGGTACTCAGAGATATTGGAATAAAATGATGCTCACCCCAGGGGCCTAGGAGTCTTGAAAAGGGTACTTCCTTTAAAGTAAAGCAGAACAGCGACTAAGAGCTCATGGAAAGAGCTCCATGCCTCCCTTTCGGCATGGCTACTCAGGGCCTTACCTCGAGGCAAGGACTCACGTTGAGATTTCCTTGAGCTGTAGAGCATGGCATGATGAGTTCCACCCCGGCCACTGAAGCTCCGTGTGCAGCCAGAGAAAACTCATTTTCTTCCCAGACCCATGGCTACACTGGGTCGAGGCCTGTCAACAGCAGAGAATTTCAGGGAGCTTCACGGCAGCAAGAATGGAGGTTTCCAAAGAGAAAAGCAAGGCTAGTACCATCACGACCCCATTTCCATGTGCACAGGCAGCATACAAAACTCTGGTTTCTCACAAGACAAAAGAGACACAGCGTACCCACTAGTTCCTTCCCTGAAGCAAGTTCTCGAGGCACGGCGTTCTGCATCTAGTGCACGGCCTCAACCAAGGAACGCCCTAGTTAGGCCTCGGGGCCGGTGCCTCTTCAAAAGCCTGCAGTGCTAGAGGAAAAACTCTGCTTTAGTTGCAATACGAACGCAAGCCGATTTTCTCCTGGAGGCAGGGTGACTTCAGGTAGGAGGTCCTGGAAGGAAGGCGAAGCCTAGTGTTTTCCTCAATGCAGCTCAGACTAGGGAATGTGTGCGCGATATCCACAGCAAGTTGGAACTTGCCAAAACGGTGCTCGTCAACCTGTGCGAGTGCTGTTCAATCAAGATATCCTAAGAAAGACTGCAGTGTGTTGCCCATGACTCAGCAGAAACAGAGGAACTCCGAGGGACATATGGGCCACGTTGTTGCTCAGCAGGCCTACAGGAGTGTGGAGGATCTCAGTGATCTTGGAACGAAAAGGATGCTCTCGCGAGGGGCCTAGGAGTGCTGAAAAGTGTACTTCCTTTAAAATAAAGCAGAACAGCGACTAAGAGCTCATGGAAAGAGCTGCATGCCTCCCTTTCTGTCTGGCTACTCAGGGCCTTACCTCGAGGCAAGGACTCACGTTGAGATTCCCTTTAGCTCTAGAGCATGGCAAGATGAGTCCCACCCCGGATAATGAAGCACCCTCTGTAGCCAGAGAAAACTCATTTTCTTCCCAGACCAATGCCTACAATAGCCAGGGTCCTGTCAACAGCAGAGAATTCAGGGAGCTTCAAGGCAGCATGAATGGAGCTTTCAAAATGGATAAGCAAGTCGACTACCAAGATGCCCACATTTCCCTAGGCACAAACAGCATACATCCCTGTGGTTTCACACAACTCAAAAGAGACACAGATTACACACTGCTTCCTTCCCTGAATCAAATTCTCGTGGCAGGGTGTTCTGCATCTAGTGAACTGCCTCAACCAAGGAGCGCCCTAGCTAGGCCTCTGGGCTCGTGCCTATCCAAAAGCTTGCAGTGCTATAGGAAAAATGTGCTTTAGTTGCAATAGGAAGCAAGGCGTCTTTCTCCTGGAGGCAGGGTGACTTCAGGTAGGAGTTCCTGGAAGGAAGGGGAAGCCTAGTGTTTTTCTGAGTGCAGCTCAGACTAGGGAATGTGTGCGACTTCCACAGCAAGTTGGAACTTGCCAAAACGGTGCTCGTCAACCTGTGCGAGTGCTGTGAAACCAAGATATCCCAAGAAAGAGTGCAGTGTGTTGCCCATGACTCAGCAGACACAGAGGACCTCCGAGGGACCTATGGGCCTCGTTGTTGCTCAGCAAGCCAACAGGGGTGTGGAGGTACTCAGTGATCTTGGTACTAAAATGAGGCTGCCCCGAGGGTCCTAGGAGTGCTGAAAAGGCTACTTCCTTTAATATAAAGTAGAACAGCGACTAAGAGCTCATGGAAAGAGCTGCATGCCTCCTTACTGCATGGCTACACAGGGCCTTACCTCGAGGCAAGGACTGACGTTGAGATTCCTTATAGCTGTAGAGCATGGCAAGATGAGTCCCAGCCCTGGGTATGAAGCACACTGGGTAGCCAGAGAAAACTCATTTTCTTCCCAGACCAATGCCTACAATAGCCAGGGGCCTGCCCACAGCAGAGAATTTCAGGGAGCTTCACGGCAGCAAGAATGGAGGTTTCCCAATGGGAAACAAGGCTATTACCATCATACCCCCATTTCCGTGGGCACAGGCAGCATACATCTCTGTGGTTTCTAACAAGTCAAAAGAGACACAGAGTACACACTGGTTGCTTCCCTGAATCAACTTCTCGAGGCAGGGTGTTCTACCTCTAGTGAACGGCCTCACCAGGGAAAGCCCTAACTAGGCCTCTGGGCCCTTGCCTATTCAAAAGCCTGCAGTGCTACAGGAGAAACTGTGCTTCAGTTGCAATAGGAACGCAGCCGTCTTTCTCCTGGAGGCAGGGTGACTTCAGGTAGGAGGTCCTGGATGGAAGGAGAAGCCTAGTGTTTTTCTCTGTGCAGCTCAGACTAGGGAATGAGTGTGACTTCCACGGCATGTTGGAACTTGCCAGAACGGTGCTCGTCAATCTGTGAGATTGCTGGCTAAATCCAGATGTCCCAATAAGAGTGCACTGTGTAGCCCTTCACTCGGCATACACACTGTGAGTCGGAAAGCTCCTGGCCTGGATATTGCTTAGAATGGCCAGGTGAGACTGAGGGTACTCGGTGTTCTTGCAGGGAATAAGTTTACCAGACGAGGCACCTAGGTGTCCTAAAAAGCCTACTGGCGTTCAAAAGCTGCAGAGCAGCGACTACGTCCTCATGGAAACTGCTACACGCCTCTGCTTGTGCATAGCATTTCCGGGCCTTTCCTCGAGGCAAGTTCTCACGTTGCTTGCCCTGTGAGCGACACAGCATGTTAGGATGCTGTATTTCTCCTTGAATAGAGTGACTTCAGGAGCGAGGTCCTCGATCAATTCTAAGCAGAGTGTTTCCTTAGAGCAGCTCAGACGAGGGCAATGTCGAAGACTTCCAGGGCATGTTGGACTGCCTAGAAATGTGGTTCTGATGTTGTTCGAGGGTTCTGGAAAAGTAGCTCTCCTGAAGTGACGTATAGTGTGTTGCCCGAGACTCGGCAGACACAGAGGGCCTCCGAGGGACGTATGGGACTCAATTCTGCTCAGCAGGCCCACAGGGGTGTGGAGGGAGTCAGTGATCTTGGAAGCAAAATGATGCTCACCCGAAGGGCCTAGGAGTCCTGAAAAGGGTCCTTCCTATAATGTAAAGCAGAACCTCCACTAATAGCTCATGGAAAGAGCTGCATGCCTCCCTTTCTGCAGGGCTACTCAGGGCCTTACCTCGAGGCAAGGACTCACGTGGAGATTCCCTTTGGCTCTAGAGCATGGCAAGGTGAGCCCCACCCCGGCCAGTGAAGTTCCGTGTGTAGCCAGAGAAAACTCATTTTCTTCCCACACCCATGCCTACAGTGGTCACGGGGCGGTCAACAGCAGAGAATTTCAGGGAGCTTCATGACAGCAAGAATGGAGCTTTCCAAATGGAAAGCAAGGCTAGTACCTTCATGCCCCCATTTCCGTGGGCAGAGGCAGCATACATCTCTGTGGTTTCTAACAAGTCAAAAGAGACACAGACTACACACTGGTTGCTTCCCTCAATCAACTTCTCGAGGCAGGGTGTTTTGCATCTAGTGAACGGCCTCACCAAGGAACGCCCTAGCCAAACCTCTGGGCCCATGCCGCTTCAAAAGCCTGCAGCGCTACAGGAAAAACTGTGCTTTAGTTGCAATAGGAACGCAAGCCGTCTTTCTCCTGGAGGCAGGGTGACTTCAGGTAGGAGGTCCTGGATGGAAGGAGATGCCTAGTGTTTTTCTCTGTGCAGCTCAGACCTGAGAATGAGTGCGACTTCCACGTCCTGTTGGAACTTGCTAGAACGTGGCTCTTGAACCTTTGCGAGTGCTGTGAATCAAGATATCACAAGAAAGAGTGCAGGGTGTTGCCCATGACTCAGCAGACACAGAGGACCTCCGAGGGACCAATGGGCCTCGTTGTTGCTCAGCAGGCCTACAGGGGTGTGGAGGTACTCAGAGATATTGGAATAAAATGATGCTCACCCCAGGGGCCTAGGAGTCCTGAAAAGGGTACTTCCTTTTAAGTAAAGCAGAACAGCGACTAAGAGCTCATGGAAAGAGCTCCATGCCTCCCTTTCTGCATGGCTACTCAGGGCCTTACCTCGAGGCAAGGACTCACGTTGAGATTTCCTTGAGCTGTAGAGCATGGCATGATGAGTTCCACCCGGGCCACTGAAGCTCCGTGTGTAGCCAGAGAAAACTCATTTTCTTCCCAGACCCGTGGCTACAGTGGGTCGAGGCCTGTCAACAGCAGAGAATTTCAGGGAGGTTCACGGCAGCAAGAATGGAGGTTTCCAAAGAGAAAAGCAAGGCTAGTACCATCACGACCCCATTTCCATGTGCACAGGCAGCATACAAAACTCTGGTTTCTCACAAGACAAAAGAGACACAGCGTACCCACTAGTTCCTTCCCTGAAGCAACTTCTCTAGGCACGGCGTTCTGCATCTAGTGCACGGCCTCAACCAAGGAACGCCCTAGTTAGGCCTCGGGGCCGGTGCCTCTTCAAAAGCCTGCAGTGCTAGAGGAAAAACTCTGCTTTAGTTGCAATACGAACGCAAGCCGATTTTCTCCTGGAGGCAGGGTGACTTCAGGTAGGAGGTCCTGGAAGGAAGGCGAAGCCTAGTGTTTTCCTCAATGCAGCTCAGACTAGGGAATGTGTGCGCGATTTCCACAGCAAGTTGGAACTTGCCAAAACGGTGCTCGTCAACCTGTGCGAGTGCTGTTCGATCAAGATATCCTAAGAAAGACTGCAGTGTGTTGCCCATGACTCAGCAGACACAGAGGAACTCCGAGGGACATATGGGCCACGTTGTTGCTCAGCAGGCCTACAGGAGTGTGGAGGATCTCAGTGATCTTGGAACGAAAAGGATGCTCACCCGAGGGGCCTAGGAGTGCTGAAAAGTGTACTTCCTTTAAAATAAAGCAGAACAGCGACTAAGAGCTCATGGAAAGAGCTGCATGCCTCCGTTTCTGTCTGGCTACTCAGGGCCTTACCTCGAGGCAAGGACTCACGTTGAGATTCCCTTTAGCTCTAGAGCATGGCAAGATGAGTCCCACCCCGGATAATGAAGCACCCTGTGTAGCCAGAGAAAACTCATTTTCTTCCCAGACCAATGCCTACAATAGCCAGGGTCCTGTCAACAGCAGAGAATTCAGGGAGCTTCAAGGCAGCATGAATGGAGCTTTCAAAATAGATAAGCAATTCTACTACCAACATGCCCGCATTTCCCTAGGCACAAACAGCATATAGGGATCTGTGGTTTCACACAACTCAAAAGAGACACAGATTACACACTGCTTCCTTCCCTGAATCAAATTCTCGTGGCAGGGTGTTCTGCATCTAGTGAACTGCCTCAACCAAGGAGCGCCCTAGCTAGGCCTCTGGGCTCGTGCCTATTCAAAAGCTTGCAGTGCTATAGGAAAAAATGTGCTTTAGTTGCAATAGGAAGCAAGGGGTCTTTCTCCTGGAGGCAGGGTGACTTCAGGTAGGAGTTCCTGGAAGAAAGGGGAAGCCTAGTGTTTTTCTCAGTGCAGCTCAGACTAGGGAATGTGTGCAACTTCCACAGCAAGTCGGAACTTGCCAGAACGGTGCTCGTGAACATGTGCGAGTGCTGTGAAACCAAGATATGCCAAGAAAGAGTGCAGTGTGTTGCCCATGACTCAGCAGACACAGAGGACCTCCGAGGGACCTAAGGGCCTCGTTGGTGCTCAGCAAGCCAACAGGGGTGTGGAGGTACTCAGTGATCTTGGTACTAAAATGAGGCTGCCCCGAGGGTCCTAGGAGTGCTGAAAAGGCTACTTCCTTTAATATAAAGGAGAACAGCGACTAAGAGCTCATGGAAAGAGCTGCATGCCTCCCTTTCTGCATGGCTACTCAGGGCCTTACCTCGAGGCAAGGACTGACGTTGAGATTCCTTATAGCTCTAGAGCATGGCAAGATGAGTCCCAGCCCTGGGTATGAAGCACACTGGGTAGCCAGAGAAAACTCATTTTCTCCCCAGACCAATGCCTACAATAGCCAGGGGCCTGTCCACAGCAGAGAATTTCAGGGAGCTTCACGGCAGCAAGAATGGAGGTTTCCAAATGGGAAACAAGGCTATTACCATCATACCCCCATTTCCGTGGGCACAGGCAGCATACATCTCTGTGGTTTCTAACAAGTCAAAAGAGACACAGAGTACACACTGGTTGCTTCCCTGAATCAACTTCTCGAGGCAGGGTGTTCTACCTCTAGTGAACGGCCTCACCAGGCAAAGTCTTAGCTAGGCATCTGGGCCCTTGCCTATTCAAAAGCCTGCAGTGCTACAGGAGAAACTGTGCTTCAGTTGCAATAGGAACGCAGCCGTCTTTCTCCTGGAGGCAGGGTGACTTCAGGTAGGAGGTCCTGGATGGAAGGAGAAGCCTAGTGTTTTTCTCTGTGCAGCTCAGACTAGGGAATGAGTGTGACTTCCACGGCATGTTGGAACTTGCCAGAACGGTGCTCGTCAATCTGTGCGATTGCTGGCTAAATCCAGATGTCCCAATAAGAGTGCACTGTGTAGCCCTTCACTCGGCATACACACTGTGAGTCGGAAAGCTCCTGGCCTGGATATTGCTTAGAATGGCCAGGTGAGACTGAGGGTACTCGGTGTTCTTGCAGGGAATAAGTTTACCAGACGAGGCACCTAGGTGTCCTAAAAAGCCTACTGGCGTTCAAATGCTGCAGAGCAGCGACTACGGCCTCATGGAAACTGCTACACGCCTCTGCTTGTGCATAGCATTTCAGGGCCTTACCTCGAGGCAAGTTCTCACGTTGCTT
Organism: Eschrichtius robustus; assembly: GCF_028021215.1. NCBI lineage: Eukaryota > Metazoa > Chordata > Mammalia > Artiodactyla > Eschrichtiidae > Eschrichtius > Eschrichtius robustus. Next base: position 99,040,652 of record NC_090832.1, read on the forward strand.
GCCCTGTGAGCGACACAGCATGTTAGGATGCTGTATTTCTCCTTGAATAGAGTGACTTCAGGAGCGAGGTCCTCGATCAATTCTAAGCAGAGTGTTTCCTCAGAGCAGCTCAGACGGGGGCAATGTCGAAGACTTCCAGGGCATGTTGGACTGCCTAGAAATGTGGTTCTGATGCTGTTCGAGGGTTCTGGAAATGTAGCTCTCCTGAAGTAACGTAGAGTGTGTTGCCCGAGACTCGGCAGACACAGAGGGCCTCCGAGGGACGTATGGGATTCAATGCTGCTCAGCAGGCCCACAGGGGTGTGGAGGGAGTCAGTGATCTTGGAAGCAAAATGATGCTCACCCGAGAGACCTAGGAGTCCTGAAAAGGGTCCTTCCTTTAATATAAAGCAGAACCTCCACTAAGAGCTCATGGAAAGAGCTGCATGCCTCCCTTTCTGCAGGGCTACTCAGGGCCTTACCTCGAGGCAAGGACTCACGTGGAGATTCCCTTTGGCTCTAGAGCATGGCAAGGTGAGCCCCACCCCGGCCAGTGAAGCTCCGTGTGTAGCCAGAGAAAACTCATTTTCTTCCCACACCCATGCCTACAGTGGTCACGGGGCGGTCAACAGCAGAGAATTTCAGGGAGCTTCACGACAGCAAGAATTGAGCTTTCCAAATGGAAAGCAAGGCTAGTACCATCATGCCCCCATTTCCGTGGGCAGAGGCAGCATACATCTCTGTGGTTTCTAACAAGTCAAAAGAGACACAGACTACACACTGGTTGCTTCCCTCAATCAACTTCTCGAGGCAGGGTGTTTTGCATCTAGTGACGGCCTCACCAAGGAACGACCTAGCCAAGCCTCTGGGCCCATGCCGCTTCAAAAGCCTGCAGCGCTACAGGAAAAACTGTGCTTTAGTTGCAATAGGAACGCAAGCCGTTTTTCTCCTGGAGGCAGGGTGACTTCAGGTAGGAGGTCCTGGAAGGAAGGCGAAGCCTAGTGTTTTCCTCAATGCAGCCCAGACTAGGGAATGTGTGCGCGATTTCCACAGCAAGTTGGAACTTGCCAAAACGGTGCTCGTCAACCTGTGCGAGTGCTGTTCAATCAAGATATCCTAAGAAAGACTGCAGTGTGTTGCCCATGACTCAGCAGACACAGAGGAACTCCGAGGGACATATGGGCCACGTTGTTGCTCAGCAGGCCTACAGGAGTGTGGAGGATCTCAGTAAATCTTGGAACGAAAATGATGCTCACCCGAGGGGCCTAGGAGTGCTGAAAAGTGTACTTCCTTTAAAATAAAGCAGAACAGCGACTAAGAGCTCATGGAAAGAGCTGCATGCCTCCCTTTCTGTCTGGCTACTCAGGGCCTTACCTCGAGGCAAGGACTCACGTTGAGATTCCCTTTAGCTCTAGAGCATGGCAAGATGAGTCCCACCCCGGATAATGAAGCACCCTGTGTAGCCAGAGAAAACTCATTTTCTTCCCAGACCAATGCCTACAATAGCCAGGGTCCTGTCAACAGCAGAGAATTCAGGGAGCTTCAAGGCAGCATGATTGGAGCTTTCAAAATGGATAAGCAAGGCTACTACCAACATGCCCACATTTCCCTAGGCACAAACAGCATACATCCCTGTGGTTTCACACAACTCAAAAGAGACACAGATTACACACTGGTTCCTTCCCTGAATCAAATTCTCGTGGCAGGGTGTTCTGCATCTAGTGAACTGCCTCAACCAAGGAACGCCCTAGCTAGGCCTCTGGGCTCGTGCCTATTCAAAAGCTTGCAGTGCTATAGGAAAAACTGTGCTTTAGTTGCAATAGGAAGCAAGGCGTCTTTCTCCTGGAGGCAGGGTGACTTCAGGTAGGAGTTCCTGGAAGGAAGGGGAAGCCTAGTGTTTTTCTCAGTGCAGCTCAGACTAGGGAATGTGTGCGACTTCCACAGCAAGTTGGAACTTGCCAAAACGGTGCTCGTGAACCTGTGCGAGTGCTGTGAAACCAAGATATCCCAAGAAAGAGTGCAGTGTGTTGCCCATGACTCAGCAGACACAGAGGACCTCCGAGGGACCTATGGGCCTCGTTGTTGCTCAGCAAGCCAACAGGGGTCTGGAGGTACTCAGTGATCTTGGTACTAAAATGAGGCTGCCCCGAGGGTCCTAGGAGTGCTGAAAAGGCTACTTCCTTTAATATAAAGTAGAACAGCGACTAAGAGCTCATGGAAAGAGCTGCATGCCTCCTTACTGCATGGCTACACAGGGCCTTACCTCGAGGCAAGGACTGACGTTGAGATTCCTTATAGCTGTAGAGCATGGCAAGATGAGTCCCAGCCCTGGGTATGAAGCACACTGGGTAGCCAGAGAAAACTCATTTTCTTCCCAGACCAATGCCTACAATAGCCAGGGGCCTGCCCACAGCAGAGAATTTCAGGGAGCTTCACGGCAGCAAGAATGGAGGTTTCCCAATGGGAAACAAGGCTATTACCATCATACCCCCATTTCCGTGGGCACAGGCAGCATACATCTCTGTGGTTTCTAACAAGTCAAAAGAGACACAGAGTACACACTGGTTGCTTCCCTGAATCAACTTCTCGAGGCAGGGTGTTCTACCTCTAGTGAACGGCCTCACCAGGGAAAGCCCTAACTAGGCCTCTGGGCCCTTGCCTATTCAAAAGCCTGCAGTGCTACAGGAGAAACTGTGCTTCAGTTGCAATAGGAACGCAGCCGTCTTTCTCCTGGAGGCAGGGTGACTTCAGGTAGGAGGTCCTGGATGGAAGGAGAAGCCTAGTGTTTTTCTCTGTGCAGCTCAGACTAGGGAATGAGTGTGACTTCCACGGCATGTTGGAACTTGCCAGAACGGTGCTCGTCAATCTGTGAGATTGCTGGCTAAATCCAGATGTCCCAATAAGAGTGCACTGTGTAGCCCTTCACTCGGCATACACACTGTGAGTCGGAAAGCTCCTGGCCTGGATATTGCTTAGAATGGCCAGGTGAGACTGAGGGTACTCGGTGTTCTTGCAGGGAATAAGTTTACCAGACGAGGCACCTAGGTGTCCTAAAAAGCCTACTGGCGTTCAAAAGCTGCAGAGCAGCGACTACGTCCTCATGGAAACTGCTACACGCCTCTGCTTGTGCATAGCATTTCCGGGCCTTTCCTCGAGGCAAGTTCTCACGTTGCTTGCCCTGTTAGCGACACAGCATGTTAGGATGCTGTATTTCTCCTTGAATAGAGTGACTTCAGGAGCGAGGTCCTCGATCAATTCTAAGCAGAGTGTTTCCTTAGAGCAGCTCAGACGAGGGCAATGTCGAAGACTTCCAGGGCATGTTGGACTGCCTAGAAATGTGGTTCTGATGTTGTTCGAGGGTTCTGGAAAAGTAGCTCTCCTGAAGTGACGTATAGTGTGTTGCCCGAGACTCGGCAGACACAGAGGGCCTCCGAGGGACGTATGGGACTCAATTCTGCTCAGCAGGCCCACAGGGGTGTGGAGGGAGTCAGTGATCTTGGAAGCAAAATGATGCTCACCCGAAGGGCCTAGGAGTCCTGAAAAGGGTCCTTCCTATAATGTAAAGCAGAACCTCCACTAAGAGCTCATGGAAAGAGCTGCATGCCTCCCTTTCTGCAGGGCTACTCAGGGCCTTACCTCGAGGCAAGGACTCACGTGGAGATTCCCTTTGGCTCTAGAGCATGGCAAGGTGAGCCCCACCCCGGCCAGTGAAGCTCCGTGTGTAGCCAGAGAAAACTCATTTTCTTCCCACACCCATGCCTACAGTGGTCACGGGGCGGTCAACAGCAGAGAATTTCAGGGAGCTTCATGACAGCAAGAATGGAGCTTTCCAAATGGAAAGCAAGGCTAGTACCTTCATGCCCCCATTTCCGTGGGCAGAGGCAGCATACATCTCTGTGGTTTCTAACAAGTCAAAAGAGACACAGACTACACACTGGTTGCTTCCCTCAATCAACTTCTCGAGGCAGGGTGTTTTGCATCTAGTGAACGGCCTCACCAAGGAACGCCCTAGCCAAGCCTCTGGGCCCATGCCGCTTCAAAAGCCTGCAGCGCTACAGGAAAAACTGTGCTTTAGTTGCAATAGGAACGCAAGCCGTCTTTCTCCTGGAGGCAGGGTGACTTCAGGTAGGAGGTCCTGGATGGAAGGAGATGCCTAGTGTTTTTCTCTGTGCAGCTCAGACCTGAGAATGAGTGCGACTTCCACGTCCTGTTGGAACTTGCTAGAACGTGGCTCTTGAACCTTTGCGAGTGCTGTGAATCAAGATATCACAAGAAAGAGTGCAGGGTGTTGCCCATGACTCAGCAGACACAGAGGACCTCCGAGGGACCAATGGGCCTCGTTGTTGCTCAGCAGGCCTACAGGGGTGTGGAGGTACTCAGAGATATTGGAATAAAATGATGCTCACCCCAGGGGCCTAGGAGTCCTGAAAAGGGTACTTCCTTTTAAGTAAAGCAGAACAGCGACTAAGAGCTCATGGAAAGAGCTCCATGCCTCCCTTTCTGCATGGCTACTCAGGGCCTTACCTCGAGGCAAGGACTCACGTTGAGATTTCCTTGAGCTGTAGAGCATGGCATGATGAGTTCCACCCGGGCCACTGAAGCTCCGTGTGTAGCCAGAGAAAACTCATTTTCTTCCCAGACCCGTGGCTACAGTGGGTCGAGGCCTGTCAACAGCAGAGAATTTCAGGGAGGTTCACGGCAGCAAGAATGGAGGTTTCCAAAGAGAAAAGCAAGGCTAGTACCATCACGACCCCATTTCCATGTGCACAGGCAGCATACAAAACTCTGGTTTCTCACAAGACAAAAGAGACACAGCGTACCCACTAGTTCCTTCCCTGAAGCAACTTCTCTAGGCACGGCGTTCTGCATCTAGTGCACGGCCTCAACCAAGGAACGCCCTAGTTAGGCCTCGGGGCCGGTGCCTCTTCAAAAGCCTGCAGTGCTAGAGGAAAAACTCTGCTTTAGTTGCAATACGAACGCAAGCCGATTTTCTCCTGGAGGCAGGGTGACTTCAGGTAGGAGGTCCTGGAAGGAAGGCGAAGCCTAGTGTTTTCCTCAATGCAGCTCAGACTAGGGAATGTGTGCGCGATTTCCACAGCAAGTTGGAACTTGCCAAAACGGTGCTCGTCAACCTGTGCGAGTGCTGTTCGATCAAGATATCCTAAGAAAGACTGCAGTGTGTTGCCCATGACTCAGCAGACACAGAGGAACTCCGAGGGACATATGGGCCACGTTGTTGCTCAGCAGGCCTACAGGAGTGTGGAGGATCTCAGTGATCTTGGAACGAAAATGATGCTCACCCGAGGGGCCTAGGAGTGCTGAAAAGTGTACTTCCTTTAAAATAAAGCAGAACAGCGACTAAGAGCTCATGGAAAGAGCTGCATGCCTCCGTTTCTGTCTGGCTACTCAGGGCCTTACCTCGAGGCAAGGACTCACGTTGAGATTCCCTTTAGCTCTAGAGCATGGCAAGATGAGTCCCACCCCGGATAATGAAGCACCCTGTGTAGCCAGAGAAAACTCATTTTCTTCCCAGACCAATGCCTACAATAGCCAGGGTCCTGTCAACAGCAGAGAATTCAGGGAGCTTCAAGGCAGCATGAATGGAGCTTTCAAAATAGATAAGCAATTCTACTACCAACATGCCCGCATTTCCCTAGGCACAAACAGCATATAGGGATCTGTGGTTTCACACAACTCAAAAGAGACACAGATTACACACTGCTTCCTTCCCTGAATCAAATTCTCGTGGCAGGGTGTTCTGCATCTAGTGAACTGCCTCAACCAAGGAGCGCCCTAGCTAGGCCTCTGGGCTCGTGCCTATTCAAAAGCTTGCAGTGCTATAGGAAAAAATGTGCTTTAGTTGCAATAGGAAGCAAGGGGTCTTTCTCCTGGAGGCAGGGTGACTTCAGGTAGGAGTTCCTGGAAGAAAGGGGAAGCCTAGTGTTTTTCTCAGTGCAGCTCAGACTAGGGAATGTGTGCAACTTCCACAGCAAGTCGGAACTTGCCAGAACGGTGCTCGTGAACATGTGCGAGTGCTGTGAAACCAAGATATGCCAAGAAAGAGTGCAGTGTGTTGCCCATGACTCAGCAGACACAGAGGACCTCCGAGGGACCTAAGGGCCTCGTTGGTGCTCAGCAAGCCAACAGGGGTGTGGAGGTACTCAGTGATCTTGGTACTAAAATGAGGCTGCCCCGAGGGTCCTAGGAGTGCTGAAAAGGCTACTTCCTTTAATATAAAGGAGAACAGCGACTAAGAGCTCATGGAAAGAGCTGCATGCCTCCCTTTCTGCATGGCTACTCAGGGCCTTACCTCGAGGCAAGGACTGACGTTGAGATTCCTTATAGCTCTAGAGCATGGCAAGATGAGTCCCAGCCCTGGGTATGAAGCACACTGGGTAGCCAGAGAAAACTCATTTTCTCCCCAGACCAATGCCTACAATAGCCAGGGGCCTGTCCACAGCAGAGAATTTCAGGGAGCTTCACGGCAGCAAGAATGGAGGTTTCCAAATGGGAAACAAGGCTATTACCATCATACCCCCATTTCCGTGGGCACAGGCAGCATACATCTCTGTGGTTTCTAACAAGTCAAAAGAGACACAGAGTACACACTGGTTGCTTCCCTGAATCAACTTCTCGAGGCAGGGTGTTCTACCTCTAGTGAACGGCCTCACCAGGCAAAGTCTTAGCTAGGCATCTGGGCCCTTGCCTATTCAAAAGCCTGCAGTGCTACAGGAGAAACTGTGCTTCAGTTGCAATAGGAACGCAGCCGTCTTTCTCCTGGAGGCAGGGTGACTTCAGGTAGGAGGTCCTGGATGGAAGGAGAAGCCTAGTGTTTTTCTCTGTGCAGCTCAGACTAGGGAATGAGTGTGACTTCCACGGCATGTTGGAACTTGCCAGAACGGTGCTCGTCAATCTGTGCGATTGCTGGCTAAATCCAGATGTCCCAATAAGAGTGCACTGTGTAGCCCTTCACTCGGCATACACACTGTGAGTCGGAAAGCTCCTGGCCTGGATATTGCTTAGAATGGCCAGGTGAGACTGAGGGTACTCGGTGTTCTTGCAGGGAATAAGTTTACCAGACGAGGCACCTAGGTGTCCTAAAAAGCCTACTGGCGTTCAAATGCTGCAGAGCAGCGACTACGGCCTCATGGAAACTGCTACACGCCTCTGCTTGTGCATAGCATTTCAGGGCCTTACCTCGAGGCAAGTTCTCACGTTGCTTGCCCTGTGAGCGACACAGCATGTTAGGATGCTGTATTTCTCCTTGAATAGAGTGACTTCAGGAGCGAGGTCCTCGATCAATTCTAAGCAGAGTGTTTCCTCAGAGCAGCTCAGACGGGGGCAATGTCGAAGACTTCCAGGGCATGTTGGACTGCCTAGAAATGTGGTTCTGATGCTGTTCGAGGGTTCTGGAAATGTAGCTCTCCTGAAGTAACGTAGAGTGTGTTGCCCGAGACTCGGCAGACACAGAGGGCCTCCGAGGGACGTATGGGATTCAATGCTGCTCAGCAGGCCCACAGGGGTGTGGAGGGAGTCAGTGATCTTGGAAGCAAAATGATGCTCACCCGAGAGACCTAGGAGTCCTGAAAAGGGTCCTTCCTTTAATATAAAGCAGAACCTCCACTAAGAGCTCATGGAAAGAGCTGCATGCCTCCCTTTCTGCAGGGCTACTCAGGGCCTTACCTCGAGGCAAGGACTCACGTGGAGATTCCCTTTGGCTCTAGAGCATGGCAAGGTGAGCCCCACCCCGGCCAGTGAAGCTCCGTGTGTAGCCAGAGAAAACTCATTTTCTTCCCACACCCATGCCTACAGTGGTCACGGGGCGGTCAACAGCAGAGAATTTCAGGGAGCTTCACGACAGCAAGAATTGAGCTTTCCAAATGGAAAGCAAGGCTAGTACCATCATGCCCCCATTTCCGTGGGCAGAGGCAGCATACATCTCTGTGGTTTCTAACAAGTCAAAAGAGACACAGACTACACACTGGTTGCTTCCCTCAATCAACTTCTCGAGGCAGGGTGTTTTGCATCTAGTGACGGCCTCACCAAGGAACGCCCTAGCCAAGCCTCTGGGCCCATGCCGCTTCAAAAGCCTGCAGCGCTACAGGAAAAACTGTGCTTTAGTTGCAATAGGAACGCAAGCCGTTTTTCTCCTGGAGGCAGGGTGACTTCAGGTAGGAGGTCCTGGAAGGAAGGCGAAGCCTAGTGTTTTCCTCAATGCAGCCCAGACTAGGGAATGTGTGCGCGATTTCCACAGCAAGTTGGAACTTGCCAAAACGGTGCTCGTCAACCTGTGCGAGTGCTGTTCAATCAAGATATCCTAAGAAAGACTGCAGTGTGTTGCCCATGACTCAGCAGACACAGAGGAACTCCGAGGGACATATGGGCCACGTTGTTGCTCAGCAGGCCTACAGGAGTGTGGAGGATCTCAGTAAATCTTGGAACGAAAATGATGCTCACCCGAGGGGCCTAGGAGTGCTGAAAAGTGTACTTCCTTTAAAATAAAGCAGAACAGCGACTAAGAGCTCATGGAAAGAGCTGCATGCCTCCCTTTCTGTCTGGCTACTCAGGGCCTTACCTCGAGGCAAGGACTCACGTTGAGATTCCCTTTAGCTCTAGAGCATGGCAAGATGAGTCCCACCCCGGATAATGAAGCACCCTGTGTAGCCAGAGAAAACTCATTTTCTTCCCAGACCAATGCCTACAATAGCCAGGGTCCTGTCAACAGCAGAGAATTCAGGGAGCTTCAAGGCAGCATGATTGGAGCTTTCAAAATGGAGAAGCAAGGCTACTACCAACATGCCCACATTTCCCTAGGCACAAACAGCATACATCCCTGTGGTTTCACACAACTCAAAAGAGACACAGATTACACACTGGTTCCTTCCCTGAATCAAATTCTCGTGGCAGGGTGTTCTGCATCTAGTGAACTGCCTCAACCAAGGAACGCCCTAGCTAGGCCTCTGGGCTCGTGCCTATTCAAAAGCTTGCAGTGCTATAGGAAAAACTGTGCTTTAGTTGCAATAGGAAGCAAGGCGTCTTTCTCCTGGAGGCAGGGTGACTTCAGGTAGGAGTTCCTGGAAGGAAGGGGAAGCCTAGTGTTTTTCTCAGTGCAGCTCAGACTAGGGAATGTGTGCGACTTCCACAGCAAGTTGGAACTTGCCAAAACGGTGCTCGTGAACCTGTGCGAGTGCTGTGAAACCAAGATATCCCAAGAAAGAGTGCAGTGTGTTGCCCATGACTCAGCAGACACAGAGGACCTCCGAGGGACCTATGGGCCTCGTTGTTGCTCAGCAAGCCAACAGGGGTCTGGAGGTACTCAGTGATCTTGGTACTAAAATGAGGCTGCCCCGAGGGTCCTAGGAGTGCTGAAAAGGCTACTTCCTTTAATATAAAGGAGAACAGCGACTAAGAGCTCATGGAAAGAGCTGCATGCCTCCCTTTCTGCATGGCTACTCAGGGCCTTACCTCGAGGCAAGGACTGACGTTGAGATTCCTTATAGCTCTAGAGCATGGCAAGATGAGTCCCAGCCCTGGGTATGAAGCACACTGGGTAGCCAGAGAAAACTCATTTTCTCCCCAGACCAATGCCTACAATAGCCAGGGGCCTGTCCACAGCAGAGAATTTCAGGGAGCTTCACGGCAGCAAGAATGGAGGTTTCCAAATGGGAAACAAGGCTATTACCATCATACCCCCATTTCCGTGGGCACAGGCAGCATACATCTCTGTGGTTTCTAACAAGTCAAAAGAGACACAGAGTACACACTGGTTGCTTCCCTGAATCAACTTCTCGAGGCAGGGTGTTCTACCTCTAGTGAACGGCCTCACCAGGGAAAGTCTTAGCTAGGCCTCTGGGCCCTTGCCTATTCAAAAGCCTGCAGTGCTACAGGAGAAACTGTGCTTCAGTTGCAATAGGAACGCAGCCGTCTTTCTCCTGGAGGCAGGGTGACTTCAGGTAGGAGGTCCTGGATGGAAGGAGAAGCCTAGTGTTTTCTCTGTGCAGCTCAGACTAGGGAATGAGTGTGACTTCCACGGCATGTTGGAACTTGCCAGAACGGTGCTCGTCAATCTGTGCGATTGCTGGCTAAATCCAGATGTCCCAATAAGAGTGCACTGTGTAGCCCTTCACTCGGCATACACACTGTGAGTCGGAAAGCTCCTGGCCTGGATATTGCTTAGAATGGCCAGGTGAGACTGAGGGTACTCGGTGTTCTTGCAGGGAATAAGTTTACCAGACGAGGCACCTAGGTGTCCTAAAAAGCCTACTGGCGTTCAAATGCTGCAGAGCAGCGACTACGGCCTCATGGAAACTGCTACACGCCTCTGCTTGTGCATAGCATTTCAGGGCCTTACCTCGAGGCAAGTTCTCACGTTGCTTGCCCTGTGAGCGACACAGCATGTTAGGATGCTGTATTTCTCCTTGAATAGAGTGACTTCAGGAGCGAGGTCCTCGATCAATTCTAAGCAGAGTGTTTCCTCAGAGCAGCTCAGATGAGGGCAATGTCGAAGACTTCCAGGGCATGTTGGACTGCCTAGAAATGTGGTTCTGATGCTGTTCGAGGGTTCTGGAAATGTAGCTCTCCTGAAGTAACGTAGAGTGTGTTGCCCGAGACTCGGCAGACACAGAGGGCCTCCGAGGGACGTATGGGACTCAATGCTGCTCAGCAGGCCCACAGGGGTGTGGAGGGAGTCAGTGATCTTGGAAGCAAAATGATGCTCACCCGAGGGGCCTAGGAGTCCTGAAAAGGGTCCTTCCTTTAATATAAAGCAGAACCTCCACTAAGAGCTCATGGAAAGAGCTGCATGCCTCCCTTTCTGCAGGGCTACTCAGGGCCTTACCTCGAGGCAAGGACTCACGTGGAGATTCCCTTTGGCTCTAGAGCATGGCAAGGTGAGCCCCACCCCGGCCAGTGAAGCTCCGTGTGTAGCCAGAGAAAACTCATTTTCTTCCCACACCCATGCCTACAGTGGTCACGGGGCGGTCAACAGCAGAGAATTTCAGGGAGCTTCACGACAGCAAGAATGGAGCTTTCCAAATGGAAAGCAAGGCTAGTACCATCATGCCCCCATTTCCGTGGGCAGAGGCAGCATACATCTCTGTGGTTTCTAACAAGTCAAAAGAGACACAGACTACACACTGGTTGCTTCCCTCAATCAACTTCTCGAGGCAGGGTGTTTTGCATCTAGTGAACGGCCGCACCAAGGAACGCCCTAGCCAAGCCTCTGGGCCCATGCCGCTTCAAAAGCCTGCAGCGCTACAGGAAAAACTGTGCTTTAGTTGCAATAGGAACGCAAGCCGTCTTTCTCCTGGAGGCAGGGTGACTTCAGGTAGGAGGTCCTGGATGGAAGGAGATGCCTAGTGTTTTTCTCTGTGCAGCTGAGACCTGGGAATGAGTGCGACTTCCACGTCCTGTTGGAA